>NC_134888.1:35902038-35912038 GCF_041734735.1 Babylonia areolata | reverse complement strand
TGTCAACATTTAATTTTTTTTTTTTTATCCCTTTTGCAACAACAGCAATGGTGAAAACATTATCAATAATAATCAACGATAGGTTATTGTCTATATCTAACTAAACAACGTTCCGTGTCATGGCGTATACAAATCATCATTAAGTCAGTAATCATGTCACATTCAACACATGCAACAAGTATTTCAGTGAGTAGTTTTCTTGTATTTTTTTTTTTTTTCATTTTCGTTTTTCTTCTTCTTGTTTTTTTTTTTTTTTTTTTTTTTTTTTTTTTTTTTTTTGAGAGAGAGAGAGAGAGAGAGAGAGAGAGAGAGAGAGAGACAGAGAACAGAGAGAGAGACAGAGAGAGAAAACACCGAACTCGATAAATCAATATTATTAAGGGTCCAGTGTCTTTAAAAGAGACGTCACAGCACAGCGTGCGGACTTGTCAATTAATAATTGATTAATATTCGCTGCGACACATCTGCTTCACTGTGAAGCAAATTTACATAAGAACAAAAAAAAAAAAAACAAACAAAAAAAACCAAACAAACCCATACGTGTCTTGGGTTGGAAGGGTGAGGATGGGGGGGAGGGTGGGATGAGGTAGGTTGTGATGGTTGGGGGGTAGGGTGGGGTCGTGGTGAGGGGGCGGGGGTGTGGAGGGGGAGGGGGGGGGCGGGTGGTACACCGATGACAATGAACAGACGGCATAAATCCACCAACACACTGGGGGAATGCTCATCCCCAGAGTGCAGAAATACAACAATGACATCAGCAACAACAACTACGTCAACAACAGCAACCAGGAATACCCGTGAAAAGTTTCCTTGGTTGGCTTTTGCCTTGTAGCCTAGCGCGGATTATAGAGAAGCCCTATGGTCTAGCGTTAACGCTTCATTGGAAGAATCTGCCACAAATCTATCTCAAACGGAGAAACCAGCAAACGGACAAACAAGCCAACAGACAAACAAACAAACAAATAGACAAATAAAACGAATGCATGGATCCAAACTACATGCACACATTTCAATAATGAGAATGTGAGACAGGCAAAAACACAAAACAAAACAAAACAAAACAACCCCCCCAAAAAAAAAACCCAACAACAACAACAACAACAAACCCCCCCCCACAAAAGTATGATACAAAATGACACGAAGATAACAGACCTAAAATTAAAGAGAATTTCATGATCTTATAATTTCATAATCGAATAACTGTGTGAGCCACCCACTGCCTGGAAAGGTTTTGCTTTCTGCTTTGTTTTACAAAACGAAACAATAAACAACAAACAAACAAACATAAAACAGCAATAACCAAAAGAGACAAGGTTCCTACGATTTGCAGCAATGACGTTGAACAAGCTTCAAATTCGCTACTGTGCTTCGTACCAAAACCTGTGGTCCACTATCAAAGTAAAAAAAGATAGTAACAATAAAGAATCACACGGTATAGATACATACACAGAGGGAACAGTCTGAAAGATAAACTGACTCGATTATTAAACATCTTCTCACAGATCAACTTAACGACAGTGCCCGTACAAAATGTGAACAAGCACTTCACGATAACACAGAATATGTTTAAGGTTCACATTCCATTTTATAGTGCCATCTTTAAAGTGATTTGTAATGGTTTCAAAAGTGACTGGCAAGCCTTTAAAAAAAATAAAAAAATTTTAATCAGTGCCAAGGTGTCATTGAAACAGCGGCACACACACACAGACACACACACACACACACACACTTCAGTTTCATGTTCAGTTTCTCAAGGAGGCGTCACTGCGTTCGGACAAATCCATCTACGCAACACAACATCTGCTAAGCAGATGCCTAACCAGCAGCATAAGCTAACCGGCTTGTGGATTTCTTCGACATAATTTTGCCAGAAGACAACACTCTTATCGCCGTGGGTTCTTTTCCAGTGCACCAAGTACGTGCTAGCACACGGGACATATGTCTGTCGCCTCGCCCGAAAGACCAGACGCTCAGTTTGATTCTCCAGTCAAAGTTTATTCAATAAGGCCATGGCCCCATTTGAAGGGGTGATTACATATTTTGTAAGAATAGATTTGCATGAGAATATAATCTTACAACGTGTATGCTCAAAGCTCTGTTCTCTTTAACCAATCATGAAACTCCGTCGTTTTAATGACTTATAGATAAAAATGGCAAGATTCGAAGAAACGTTATCATTTGTAGAAGACAGAAGTAATACTAACCGAAACTTACTGCTATAATATCACAACGGAATATATATTTGTCTCAAGTCATCTAATACAGAACAACATAATACGAAATGGACTTCATCTTCTTTTGCAGATCTACATAACGGACATACCATATCGTTTACAGTGCTGGGCTTGTGTCTTTTACTGTGTAGTCAAACCTGGGAGAAAGGCCGAGAGCGGGATTCGAACCCAGACCCTCACGGGCAGATGAGCGTCTTAACCATTCTGCCACCTCCTCCCGCGCCCCCCACCCCCACTTTTCAGATTTAACTATGACCATCAGAACAGCAGAGGAGGTAACTGCTGTTCCGACTATTTGGGCTAGAATTTGATTATAGTAGAGAATGTCTTGCCCAAGTACATCCCCACTCTCTTGGCCAAGAGGGTTTTAGGACAGTCGGCGTTGGGATGGTTCCCAAAGGCCTACTAGCCCACAAGGCTGCAGCACTAAGAGCCAATGCAATTTTGCCTCCTAGTTTGAGAGTCCTTCACAAAAGACTAAGCTGTAAATGATTTCCCATTGACTGGAGAAACCATTGATAATACAGCTCTCACTTTGCTGTTGGCCCAAATGTAAACTTATGTCAATCTGTGATATAAGCCGAGTGTTGGGCAACAAATTTTATTTAACAGATTATTACACACTTATCAAGCATACCTGAAGCTTTTCAAGGAGTCACTGAACCTTGATATGGCCCAGTGCGGTCGGCTGGGCTCTAAATAAGAAAGAAATAGAGAAAAGAAAGAAAGAAAGAAAGAAAGGAGGAAAAGGTCCAGCTTTTAACAGATGCTGGTAGCTAAATACATGCAATTATAATTTCCTAAAGGAAAGAACACGATAAGAAATCTTCTTTTTCGTTCGTTGGCTGCAACTCCCATGATCACTCGGTTATGTACGCACATGAGTGGGCTTTTACGTGTATGACCGTTTTCCCCCCGCCATGTTGGCAGCCATACTCCGTTTTCGGGGGGAGGGGGAGGGGTGCATGCAGGGTATGTTCTTGTTTCCATAACCCACCAAACGCTGACATGGACTGCAGGATCTTTAACATGCGTGATTGATCTTCTGCTTGCGTATACACACGAAGGGGGTTCAGGCACAAACAGGTCTGCACTTATGTTGCCCTGGGAGATCGGAAAAAAATCTCCACCGTTTACCCACCAGGCGAGATTCGAACTCGGGACCCTAAGATTGAAAATCCAACGCTTTTACCACTCGGCTATTGCGCCCGTCCGATAAGAAATAAAACTGAAATATCGAACCAATGACTGATTTCTATCTCTGAACATTTACAATGATTCCCAGACCTCAGCTTCACAAACTTTGCTTGAAGTGAAATCATAAAACAGAATAACCATCGTAAAATCATCATACATCGACTTTGGCTTACAGAGTTTTTATGTGCCCTTGAAAACACACACACACACACACACACACACGCACACGCGCACGCACGCACACACACACACACACACACACACACACACACCAACACACGCATATATGCACATATCACCAACGTTACTCAAGAATTATGAAAAACATCATGGAAGAGGACATAATTATGTCTTCTGAAAATGAAATCAACTCGTGTGGAAAAAAATGAAATCAACTCGTGTGGAAAACAACTTTCAATAGCGTCACTAATGAAGAGTAAAAATGTTCTCATTCATTCACGCTAATTATTCACACCCAGGTCGTTCTCGAGTTCGTTTTAATTTCTACCTTCTCCATCTCTCTCTCTCTCTCAACCTCTCTCTGTACCCTACCCCCCCACCCCCACCCCGACCCCCCCGCTCTCTCTCTCTGTGTGTCTCTCTCTCACTAACCCAATCGTCCATATTTATGAATAAATGAAATAAAGGTTGGTGGGAATAGCATGTACGTGCTATTACATTACAAATAATGATTTATGAGTAACAGCTGCTCACAGCACACACACACACACACACACACATACACACGCGCGCACACACACACATACACACACACACACGCACACACACACACACACACACACACACACGCACACACACACAAACACACACACACACGGATACACACACACGGACACACACACACGGACACACACACACAATATACACACACACACACACGGACACATACACACACACACACACACACACACACACACACACACGTATATTGATATATCCTTCAGACACGAACCCTTCCTTACGTAGTCGTTTTTCAACCTTCCCCGACCGAGGAAGTCAGGTATAGGTTAACAATTACCACTTACCCATTAACACTTGGTGAGTGACTAGGAAAACAGAGTAGAGTTCCTTTCCCAAAGGACACACCATGTTGAAGCGGAGACTCGAACTCTGCTTCGTCCGGCGTCCCCCAATAAAAGAAACAAATGCTGAACAGTAAAAACAAAAATTAGCGATTTGCTGCGAAGTTTATCAGATTCTGTTGTTGTTGTTGTTGTTGTTTTCTTCTTCTTAGGTTCAGGTAACCACTTGATTAATGCCCCTTTTACTGTCAGCAACAATAATTGTGTCCCCCCCCCCTTTTTTTTTGTAGTTGACCCCCCATTCGTCAAGTTTCATTTGGTTATTGTTATCATTTTTTTTTCGTTCTCCTTTTCCCTGTTGGGGATTGCAAAACAAGTTTAGTTATTCAATCATGGAATAGAGGGAGTGGGAAGAACAGACTAGAATACAGTTGTTTTAAAAGCCATAAAGTAGTTCTTTTTTAAAAGCCATAAACTAAGCATTTTCTTTTTTCTTTTCTTTGCTGTTGTTGTTGTAGATCTAGAAAACTTTTTTTTTGTGTGCTAAATTAGCCATCAACCAAAATCTTCTGTTTGGAATTATCCCCTCCTCCTCCTCCTCCTCCTCGTGCCCCCTCCCTATCTCCCTTTGATGGTGACATTGGCCAGGATACATTTTGTCTGATACTGAAGAAAGTATTGCTATAGTTTGATGATCATTTGAATGGCTTTCAACTCGAGGGACATCCACCCCTCTCTCTCTCTCCCTCTCGTGTGTGTGTGTGTGTGTGTGTGTGTGTGTGTGTGTGTGTGTGTGTGTGTGTGTTGCATATATACATTTATGCATATATATATATATATATATATATATATGTGTGTGTGTGTGTGTGTGTGTGTGTGTGTGTGTGTGTTTCCCCTCAAGTTCAACACATCCGTAAAATGCATATTCAAATGATGTACGGCGTAAGGGACATGCAGTTTTATAAAGCATTGTCACGGAAGTCCATAATGAACTATTTTCTCTTCTTAAAACAAACAAACAAACAAATAAACAAAACAAAACAAACAAACAAACAAAAAAAAAACCAGCAAAGGGACCACCTACCCAACCCCCACCCTCCCACTCTCCCCCCACACACGACCAACCACCTCCACACCCTCAACTTCACCACTGCCACACAACTACAAATCTCTCGCCTGCATCCCCCGCCACCTTCTTCCCCCCCCTCCCCTCCCAGCTCCTACCAAAACCACGTCTATTATAAGGCCCTGTTCGACAGAATCAATAACTTGCGGAACGAAGCGACGACCTGGAAAAAAAAAAAAGCATGTGGAAAGAGAGGATTGGAAAAAGTCTTGCCGAAAGCAGTCTTGTTTCTATCTGCTCATTCTCTATGGGATTGATTTCTTCCACTCTGCCACACCCCCCTCCCCTTTAACTCTCTCCACCCCCCCCCCACACACACACCCACACCGTCGCCACCTACTCCCCTCTTCACCCACCAGCTCCACCCACATCAGCACCCACTGCCTACCCTGTCCCTCCCCTACACTCCCCTATTTCCGTTCATTGAACGAAACGGTCATCAAGATCATTATGGTAATGCAATTGCTTCTCGCTTCTGGAAAGAGAAGAAACCGGAAGAGATTCCGCATAATTAACAATTAAAAATAGAAAGCTTTTCTTTACTTTTTTCGCTTTTTTTTGAGCGGTGTCGAAAGGGCGTTTGGGATGGGGATGGAGAACGGATTGTGGTGGTGGTGGTGGTGGTGGGGTGGGGGTAGGAGGGGTGATATGGGAAGCCGGTGGAGAGTGGGAGGGGGTGAGGGTGTGGTGGTGGGTGGAGTTCTGCGTTTTCTTTTCCCGTAGATCTCTGTCTCTTTGCTGGTCTTATCTGTGGAAAAGTAGCGATCGCATTAAAAGCATCGGCCGCACGCCTCTTCGAAAATCCAAAGTGCAAGATATGCATTCACTGAAAAAGAAAATCCAAACGTAAAAACACACACACACACACACACACACACACACACACACACACACACACACACACACACACACTGCGCGCACGCGCGCCAACGCACCAGAAATGTAATATTTACAACCATTCATCCCCAATTTTCAGTAATCTCTTCGGCAATAATACGCAAAATATCCCTCCACTAGCTTTGGTGAATTACTGAACTTAATTTTTTTTATATTAGCATACAAGCTGATGTAGTCGGGGAAGTAGTATTTGTAGTGGCGGCAACTATTTACGACTTGTCTGTCTTGGAAGGGAAAAAAAAAAAAGAAATAAAGAAGGGAAAACAAAAATTACATAACAAAACACATCCACATGTAACATGTAACCAAGCCGTTCGAATCGTTATGATATATATGAGAAAGGGCCAGCAAGAGCTGAAAGACAAAATAATAAATCATTCCTTTGTGCTACTACTTACTTCTGCAACTTCTGCTGCTGCTACTACTACTGCTGCAACTGACAATGTATATAAAAAAAAGTTCGAATGTAACAAACAAAAGCACTGAACATAAAAAAGCTGAGCGTGCGAAAGAAATGACTCGAAGGAAGTTCGAATATAATGAATGAAAGCATTATACAAAAAGAAACTGAGTGTGCGAAAGAAAATGAGCCGAAGGATAACATCTACCTCCCAGAAAAAGAAAAAAAAAAACTTAACAAAAACCCCCCAAAAAAACAACCCCAAACAAAACAAAAAAACAAAACAAAAAAAAACAACAACAAACAAACGGGATGTGGAATGACTGATGTGGAGGTCACAGTCTCTACCATCTGATTTGATCTGACCAGTGTCCATTTCTTTCTTGGCGCAACACTAAACACCGTTTTTTGTTGTTGTTGTTGTTGTTGTTGTTTTTTTTTGTTACGCCACGCTTTCAAAACTTTACTTACTTCTTATGAATGCCGACTTTAGTAAGCTACCGAAGTGTATGTTTTAGGGTTGTTTTAAGAGGATTCTCGGGAATTACTTGGACGAAAGTTTGACGGGGTGGGGGTTGGGGTGGGGGTGTTCTGGGGGAGGTGGAGGTGAAGGGGAATACGCATGGGATTGAGATAGGATCATGGAGGAAAAAAAAAAGAATAAAAAGCTTTCGTCAGACTGTCAATCAGCCTCGATGAAACACTCACCACAAGCTACACTAGTTTCACAACGTGTGCGTTCACCTTGACCTAAAAAAAATACCTAAGGAAATAATGACCTGGAAATATAACAATGTGATATATATATATAGAAGCCTCGCGGCGATAGATTTACGCTCCTGTTAAGGGCTGTGGCCATAGCTTCACGCCTCATGTTATCGGTCTGTTGTGACCTGGACAGAGTTTACACACAGTCGCCGAACAGTGATACCAATCTAAAAGTGCAGTGTGTAGGGCAGTGAAACGGGCAGGCCACAGCCAGCAACGTCCAGCACTTTGACCCTTTCACCGCCAGTCAATTTAGAGTACAAAATCCCCTTGTGGTATAAACACAGAAAAGACAGTGGTTAAGAATAGCTGGGGATTCCCCCTGCGATGTAAGCAAATAAATGTAAAACATGCAGACACACACACACACACACACACACACACACACACACACACGCATAACAATAGCAACAACAAGAACAACAACGACAGCAGAAATAGATGTAGAAGCAACAGAAAACATTGGACTCTAGTTGTACATTTCTCCTTGTAACCCTAATCATAACGGGTCTGTTAAGAAAGCAGATAATAATGATAATAATAATAATAATGGTATTTATATTGCGCTGAATCTTGTGCATAGACAAATCAAAGTGCTTTCGCACCAGTCATTCACACGCATGCATAACTCTAAAACTGGAGGAAACTGAAGACAAGGAAGAGGCAGGGAAGGGAGGCTAACAAGAGCTGAAAGACAAGTTCCCCTGGTCCAACTACTTTCTCCTGCAACTACTGTATATTCTGAATGCTCATCAGTATTGGAAGAAAAAAGAAACAAACAAACAAATCATGTACACGACAGAGTAGCCCGTTTAAAGTCTTAACTCCCGAGAGCAAGGTTTCGGTTGGGCCCCTTTTCTCTGCATTCAAATTTTGTATTACGTGTAGCTGACACATTTTGTACTTTCCAAAGTCAATTCAGGTCTAGATTGGAAGCTGCTAGGCAAATCTCGCTCTCTGCCATAAATGAAGCCAAACCGTAGCTTTATTAGGCTTTTATTTTGAATAAACCTTCACCGACGTCACAGTGTCAGACTCTGGTGAGAAACTGGCTTGATTCAAATCGCCCGCCATTTATAGTCCGGTTCAGGCTTTAAGGAAGAGTTGAGTAAACGACTGATTTGGCATGTGTCCTTATGGTGAAGGTGCTCGGCGCAACAGCGATTGCTTAAGAGCAATGGACTTTCGATCTGAGGGTCCCGGGTTCGAATCCGGGTGACGGCGCCCGGTGGGTAAAGGCTGGGGATTTTTCCTATCTCCCAGGTCAACAGATGTGCAGACCTAACTAGTGCCTGAACCCCCTTCGTGAGTATACGCATTGCAAAAGACCAAAAATTAATGCGCACCTTAAAGATCCCGTAACCCACGTCAGCGTTCAGTAGGTTATGGAAACAAGAACATACCCAGCATGCACACCACTTCCCCCCCCCCACCTACCCACCTCCAAACACACTCCCCGAAAACGGATTATAACGGCCAACATGGTGCAGGTAAAAAACGGTCATACACATAAAAGCCCACTCGTGCATCCGAGTGAACGTGGGAATCGCAGCCCACGAACGAAGAAGAAGAAGAAGAAGAAGAAGAAGAAGAAGAAGAAGAAGAAGAAGAAGAAAGAGAGGGGAAGAAGAAGAAGAAGAAGAAGAAGAAGAAGAAAGAGAGGGGAAGAAGAAGAAGAAGAAGAAGAAGAAGAAGAAGAAGAAGAAGAAGAGGAGGAGGAGGAGGAGGAGGAGGAGGAGGAGGAAGAAACGTAGTGGCCTTGGTAATTTGAAAGGTTTCGTTGCTCGAAGGGCTTGTTGGGTCCTGGAGATAGGTAATCTTTGTAATCGGGGTGGCTGTTCAGACAACAACGTGCGTTATTTGCTCTTCAGCCTTCCTCTTTTCTTGAGGGTGGTGCGGAGATTGACAGACAATATAGCGAAAAGACACAGCTGTTCTGAGGATGGTAAAACAAATAATTGAATTAATAAATGAATAGATAAATAGATAAATGAATAAGTAAATAAATAAAAGAATAAATAAATAAATAAATGAACAAATAAAAGAATAAATACATACATAAATAACAAACAAACAAACAATACTAATGACAACACAGGGAAAGGACATTGCTGTTCTGAGAATGGCAAAATAGATAAATGATTAAATAAATAAATACAACAACAACAACAACAACAACAACTACTACTACTACTGATAATAATGATGATAATCAACTTGCTTATATAGGGGGTGAATCATATGCGGGAAGAGAAACCAAAGCGCACTCACACCACAACTTCACACACACACACACACACACACACACACACAAGCAAAAAACTCAGAATCAAAG
>NC_134888.1:35887038-35889538 GCF_041734735.1 Babylonia areolata | reverse complement strand
GATATATAACATTATACCTTTGAGTATCATAACTGTGATATATATATATATATATATATATATATATATAAAATGTTATGTCTGTGATATGTGACAATGCTACTGTGATATGTAACAATATGTACGTGATACATGTGAAAATGTGACGGTGATATACAACAGTATGTATGTGAATTATATCATAATGTGATGACTGAGATACGTAGCAATATGTATTTGAAATATGTGACAATACGACTGTGATCTATAACATTATGTCCGTGATATATGTGATAATATGTCTGTGATATATATAGCATTATATCTGTGATATACGTGACAATACGACTGTGGTACACAACAGTATGCATATAATATACGTGATAATATTACTGTAAGATATATCTACATATATCTCGGCAGTATTTCAGCCACCGTCCCTAGACTTTGAGTGGTGCTCTGGACACTGGTTATTCGAATGACGCGACAAAACCGAAGTCCCGTGAATAGCATGCACTTAGAGCATGTATAAGAACCCACGGCAACAAAAGGGTTGTCCCTCGCAAAATTCTGTAAGAAAAAAAAATCCACTTTGTTAAAACAATAAAACAAATACACTGCAATATAATACTAAATACCCGTGATATATAAGAACATTCTTGTGAAACATCAGACAGTTGTGATACATGTGAGCTCCCCCCCCCCCCCTCACCCCCCTTTCCCCCCTCCCCACAAAAAAAATCAACCAACTTACCCATGGTTGTCTTCCCTGTAGCATGCAGAGAAACGAGTACAAAGGTAACAGAGTTGTCTTGGTCAAAACATAAGGAAGGAAGGAATTTTTGTTTAATGTCCCGTCACACATATCGGTGATTGAAGACATTTTGTAAAAGTATTTATGAATACATCTGAGTATTATCTGTTAGAAGGGGTGGGAGATGTGGATGAATGGAGGGTTTGGGGAAACTGGGCAAATGAGGGTAAAAATGTGGGTGACATTTGAAAGAAAAACAAAACAAACAAACAAACAAAAAAAACCCCTCTAAATACAGTTACAGGAAATTACTTAAAGGACTTCGTAAAAGAGAAGTCGTTAAACTGACAAGCGAAACAACTGATAATGAATGCAAAAAGTCAAAAACATCAACGTTCTCAGTCACTTGTGAAGACACACTTTCGTGTACAAAAGGCTTCATCAAGCTACAGTGAAAACTTATATGCTCAATTGTCAGGTTATTAAAGCATATACACTTGACATTAGAACAATACTTGGTCCGTAATGAATTTGATAATAGTCTGAGAGCTAAGCTCAGAATTGGTCTGCGAATCGGACCAAAGTCTGAGAGAGTCAACTGACGAGGTTTTAGACTTGAATTCAAGCACCTATAAAAGTCTCTTTCTAGTATATTGCTTATTTCCTTGTATGACAATGGGCAATATACTTTTATACTATCTATATGATTTTTTGCTCCCCTTTTTGCTGCCCTATCTGCTTGGTCGTTATAACGGAATCCAGTGTGGGATGGTATCCAACAAAAATCAACATTTGTACCCTTCACAAATAGGGAGTGCAATAAATACCTAATTTCAAAAAATAAATCTTCTCTTTGATTATTCTCAAAAAGGAGCAAACCTTTTAAGACAGATTGAGAATCAACACAAAATAGGATATTACTTATTATGATTGGTATATCAACAAGATGATTTAAAGCCATAAGGATGGCCACCAATTCAGCTGTAAAAATTGAATGTCCCTTACCTAAATAATATGATTTTTCTGTTTTTAGGTCAGGAATGACAAAAGCAGATCCTGCACTGCTATCATCCAGGACCGAGCCATCAGTGTAAACTTTTAAATGATAATCAAAATTTTCTTCTAATTCAATTCTGACAGATGCTGCTATTATATGTGGAGATTCTCCTTTTGTTGTGTCAGAAGCACATATGTTGACGTTTGCTTTTGTTAACTCCCAGGGAGGGACAGGTGGCACCAGAACACGAGGTGCCATATCATGCAAATCAATGTCTGAAGAATTTAAAATATCTGACACATATGTGCGAATGGTTTGTAGATTTGAATTATTTTGTGCATTTTTTGGAAAATCAATATCAGACCTAATATTTAATTCCTCAAAATCATCCACTGCTGTACATCTCACAATATATTTAGCAGAACTTAATTTTCTGATTTCATCTAGTGGTAGAATACCCGCAAGCTTATAGGCTTCTGAGGTCTTAGTATGCACAGGTACCCCTAAAGCCAGTTTCACAGCTTTACTGTCAATTATTCGCAGCTTCTTTAGGAACGTCGGCGGGGCAGAAAAGAAAATTTCTTGACCGTAGGTCAATCTTGATCTTACGAGAGATGTCGCTAAATGTAAAAGAATTTTGGAGTCTTGTCCCCAAGGAGAGTGACTTACAATTTTTAAGAAATTTAAACTTTTAACTGCTTTAGTCACCATTGAATCAATGTGTTTCTTCCAGTTTAGTTTTGAAGTAAATAGGATCCCAAGAAATTTGA
>NC_134888.1:35879538-35882038 GCF_041734735.1 Babylonia areolata | reverse complement strand
TATTAAAACTCTCTCCATACGAACGGCGAAAGAGACGACGTTAACAGCGTTTCACCCCAGTTGCCATTATCAAAATATTGCAAGCGGAAGGCTCTTATACTGAAGAGGTGAATGTTGACAAAGAATACCACAATTCTGACGACGGAAGCTAAAGGTTGGGTCATTCAGACACCCACTGGACATCCGAGGGGTCTGTGTAGAGGAGAAGAGAGGACTGGCCGTACTGAGCGAGTTAATACAGTTACTTATTGTACACTACTAAACGCAGGGTTCAGTAAGTGATCAGCGTCAAACATCCCAAGAACGCACGCCGCAAGACACACTGGGGCAATTGTTGCTGCGCCAAATAGGTAAAATATGAAATAAAGCTATGACGGGTGCAATAGCCGAATGGTTAAATCGTTGGACTTTCAATCTGAGGGTCCCGGGTTCGAATCACTGTCGTGTTTTACTTGTTTTTTTTTTCCCTTTTTTTTAAATATAATTTTTACAGGAATATTTTAGACACTTAGAAGGTTTGGGTTCGTTTCGAAAGCTCAACATAAAATGGGTGTTGTTATCACAACCTATCAACACTATGTCATCATTTGATGTAGTCTTCGACGGGCGCAATAGCCGAGTGGTTAAAGTGTTGGACTGTCAATCTGAGGGTCCCGGGTTCGAATCACGGTGACGGCGCCTGGTGGGTAAAGGGTGGAGATTTTTACGATCTCCCAGGTCAACATATGTGCAGACCTGTCAGTGCCTGAACCCCCTTCGTGTGTATACGCAAGCTGAAAATCAAATACGCACGTTAAAGATCCTGTAATCCATGTCAGCGTTCGGTAGGTTATGGAAACAAGAACATTCCCAGCATGCACCCCCGCGAAAGCGGAGTATGGCTGCCTACACGGCGGGTTAAAAACGGTCATACACGTAAAAAGCCTACTGGCGTATATACGAGTGAACGTGAGAGTTGCAGCCCACGAACGCAGAAGAAGAAGAAAAAGAACGAAAGCTTTATCACTCGTAGTGGTGTGTGTGTGTGTGTGTGAAAAAAGGAAAAAAAAAAAAAAAAAAAAAAAAAAAAAAAAAATGGATCAGCGTTCCAGTCCCCCGTTTCGGCATGGTGTTGTGTCTTTGGGGAAAGGCACTGTACCCCGAATTTCCCTCACTCCACCCAGGTGTGAACGGGTGCCTGACTTTGGTTGTGGAAAGTTAAAACAACAAACGGTGGAAGACGACGATAAGGCTCCCCCGCCTTCCTTTGCCGACCGAGCGACAGACAGTGGAAACGAATTCAATGTCTCGATGGTAAGACGCTACTGGACCTTTCACCATTTTTTTTTTCTTTTTCTTTAACTTTTTATTTTATTTTATAAAAAAAACAACAAAAACTCAATCAAACATAAATCATCCTAACCTTCGTGCTCACAGCCAGAAACAAGGCGAACTTCATTCATCCGTCGACTATTTTCTGTCTATCTATATCTAGATGTCTATCTGGCTGTCTACTTGTAGAACTTCATTTTTTAAATCCGTCGACTATTGTCTATCTATCTACCTGTCTGTCTAGCTGTCTACTTGTAGAACTTCATTTAATCCGTCGGTTATTGTCTGTCTATCTATCTACATGTCTGTCTAGTTGTCTACTTGTAGAACTTCATTTAATCCGTCGATTATTGTCTATCTATCTACCTATCTGTCTACCAGTTTACTTGTAGAACTTCATTTCATCTGTCGACTGTTGTCTATCTACCTGTCTGTCTAGGTGTCTACTTGTAGAACTTCATTTCATCTGTCGACTGTTGTCTATCTATCTACCTGTCTGTCTAGGTGTCTACTTGTAGAACTTCATTTCATCTGTCGACTGTTGTCTATCTGTCTACCTGTCTGTCTAGGTGTCTATTTGTAGAACTTCATTTCATCTGTCGACTGTTGTCTATCTATCTACCTGTCTGTCTAGGTGTCTATTTGTAGAACTTCATTTCATCTGTCGACTGTTGTCTATCTATCTACCTGTCTGTCTAGGTGTCTACTTGTAGAACTTCATTTCATCTGTCGACTGTTGTCTATCTATCTACCTGTCTGTCTAGGTGTCTATTTGTAGAACTTCATTTCATCTGTCGACTGTTGTCTATCTACCTGTCTGTCTAGGTGTCTATTTGTAGAACTTCATTTCATCTGTCGACTGTTGTCTATCTACCTGTCTGTCTAGGTGTCTATTTGTAGAACTTCATTTCATCTGTCGACTGTTGTCTATCTGTCTACCTGTCTGTCTAGGTGTCTACTTGTAGAACTTCATTTCATCTGTCGACTGTTGTCTATCTATCTACCTGTCTGTCTAGGTGTCTACTTGTAGAACTTCATTTCATCTGTCGACTGTTGTCTATCTATCTACCTGTCTGTCTAGGTGTCTACTTGTAGAACTTCATTTCATCTGTCGACTGTTGTCTATCTATCTACCTGTCTGTCTAGGTGTCTATTTGTAGAACTTCATTTCATCTGTCGACTGTTGTCT
>NC_134888.1:35857038-35869538 GCF_041734735.1 Babylonia areolata | reverse complement strand
ATGGGTTTGAGCTTGGTCATTGCGGCTGTGGTCTGGGCAATTCTTGACAGTATTTCTGGTTTTGATCCCTCGTCTGTCACGATAGATCCCAAATATTTGAATCTTTGAACACTTTCAAGTTTCTGGTCTTTGATTTTGATTTCTGATGTGAAGTTGCTGTTTGTCATCACTTTTGTTTTTTCAAAAAAACAAAAGTGAAGATATATATATATATATATATATATATATATAATTTTCATATCATATCATTATTATCAATACAAGACAAGACACAACAAGACAAGACACGACACGACAAGACAAGACAACACCCCTAAAATCCAACCCTGATAGAAATTGGCCATACCTACAACATTCTTGACAGGTGCTATTATCCACCTAGCGCCCCAAATCGTGCTTGTTGTTCCGGTTCCGCGGGAAAAAAAAGTATCGATTTGATCAACAAGACATAACAATAATGTACAATATTTCGCTCCATCGTCTGGGACAACATGCAATAATGCTGATGATATGGATGTAATAACAATAATAATGCTAGATAGTACTTAATAATACTAATAATGATAATAATATTAATAATAATAATAATAATGGTATTTATATAGCGCTGAATCTTGTGCAGAGACAAATCAAAGCGCTTTCGCACCAGTCATTCACACGCATGCATAACTCTAAAACTGGAGAAACTGAAGACAAGGAAGAGGCAGGGAAGGGAGGTTATTTTGGGAAGAGGTGGGTTTTAAGGCCAGACTTGAAAGAGTTGAGTGTGGAGACTTGACGAAACGAAAGAGGAAGTTCATTCCAGTTGCAAGGTCCAGAGACAGAGAAAGAACGGCGGCCAACAGTCGAGAGCTTGAATCTGGGTATGTGTAAACAGAGTGGATCCGAAGCTGATCGTAGTGAGCGAGATGGAGTGTAGAGGTGAAGGCAGCCACAGAGATAGGAATGGGCTGATTTGTGAATACATTTATAACATAGAGTGCTGATCTTGTACTTTATTCTGTGTGAGACAGGGAGCCAGTGGAGATGTTGCAAAAGAGGAGTGATGTGCTCAGATCTTTTCTTTCTGAGGACGAGTCGGGCAGAAGAGTTTTGTATGCGCTGAACGGACTGAATGGATGAAGCAGGCAAACCAGACAATAGAGAGTTACAGTAGTCAAGGCGAGAGAGAATGAGAGAAACGACAAGTCTAGATGTTGCGTCAATGGACAGATATTTCCGGATGGAACTGATGCGCCGCAATTGACAGTAGCAGGATTGACATGTCTGACTGATAAATTTTTGCATGGACAGTGTGTTGTCAAGGACAACGCCGAGGTTCCTGACTGAACTGGAAAGAGGGATGGATGTACTGCCAAGTTTGATTGTGTCAGTTGTGATGGAAGAAAGTTTTTGTTTAGTTCCTATGATCATTGCTTCAGTTTTGTCCGCGTTCAATTGTAACTTATTTGGAGTCATCCAATTTTGAATGTCCAGGAAGCAGTTGGCTGTTTCTTGCAAGAGCGACGACAGTTTTTCGGGGGTGTCACTCTTCCGGAGTTGAGTGTCATCAGCATAAGAATGATGACTGACATTATAGCGGTTTATAATTTTAGCGAGAGGAGCAGTGTACAGTGTGAAGGGCACTGGGCCTAAAACAGATCCCTGTGGGATTCCATGTTCAATTTTAACGGGTTCAGACTGGAAATGGTCAACAATGACAGACTGGAATCGATTAGTGAGATAAGATTTGAACCAGTTTAGAACAGTGCCATTGATAATAAATGTAAAATGAATACGGGAAAGAAGGATTGAATGGTCTATCGTGTCAAAGGCGGCTGACAAATCGAGAAGAGTGAGAAGGGAGATTTGTCCTGAGTCGGACGCTAGCAGTAGGTTATTCAGGATGAGGAGGAGAGTGGTTTAGGTGCTGTGGTCAGCACGATAGGCAGACTGAAATGGGGCAAACTCCCCATATAATGGGCTCTAAGCGCCTTACATGAAACAACACATATACAATATACAATACCGCATAATAACATACCTCTGCACATGAAACTACAACACATATATGTGTATCTGTACACCAAGACAATACTACAAATTGTAGGTATGAACAATCAAACACACACACACACACACACACACACAGACACACACACACACACACACACGCGCGCGCGCGCGCGCGCACACACGCGCTCACACACACACACACACACACACACACACACACACACACACACACCTCTTCACCATCACACCCAAGGGCCTGTTTGAATCGTAGATGGGTTTTCAAAGTTTAGTCTTGAAAGAGGACAGCGTCAGTAAGAGTGAATGAGATCCAGAGGAAGAGAGTTCCAGACAGAAGGGGCAGGACACTGAAACAAACCACCACCAGCTGTACCTGTGTGCAGACCGATGCGGAGGCGAAGGGGCACGTGCGGCATGTGCTGGATGGTGAAGTGGCCACACTGGGACAGCAGGTCAAGGGCCATGGTGCTGACCTCCCCTGCGTGGCGGTTACCGTTCCTGAGCGGAAGTCCGCTCACCACCATGTAAGCGTCGCCGATTGTCTCCACCTGTCAGCGGAAGGAGGGGGGTGGGGGTTGCGGGGTAGGAGGGGAGGGAGAAAGAAGAAAGAAAGAAAAAAGAAGAAGAAAAAAAAAGAAAAAAGACGCTCTAGCGTGAGATATGACATTTGTATATACTTTCTCATGATTTGGCAACACCCCATCTTCATGAAAAATGCCGCCTACTTCAATATCATGAGAGCACAGTGTGTTATTGCCAATAACTGCATTCACAAGAAAAGCTCAATCAAATCGTCAGAGTACTGGTCATTTTCAAAGCTTACGTTCATAGATAATGCGTAATTTAAATCTCAGTTTCAATTCTCAAGGAGGTGATTCTCTGCGTTCAGACAAATCGATATGCGCGACACCACATCCGCTTGGCAGATACCTGACCAGCAGCATAACCCAACACTTAGTCTGGCCTAGACTGCATGCATATGATTATGCTTGTGTATATGTCAGAGTGGATTTATTCTGCAGAATTTTGCCAGAGGACAACTCTCTCGTTGTCATGGGTTCTATTTCAATGCGCTTAGTGCTTGCTGTACACGGGATCTCGGTTCATCGTCTCACCCGAATGACTAGACGCTCAGTTTGATTTTACAGTCACACTAGGGAGAAAGGGTAAGAGTGGAATTCGAACCCAGACCATCATTTTCGCAGATAATGATTTCAACAATTCTGGCATCCTGCGTAATTAAATCGACATCAGAACATTTGACATTTTCCGCATCCGCATTCATGAGAAAAGCATAACCAAATTGTCATTGTTTGTCATTTTCCAGATTTACATGAATGCACAATGTATAATAATTTAATCTTTGCGGTGATATTTGTCATTTCCAGCACCCGTGTTCATAAATAATGTACAGTCATAATGATATCTCTGTCAGAATGTGCTGTTTCCAGCAGTTGCATGCTTCATAAGTAATGCACACCCTGGAAATATCATGTCTACCATGGTAAACACTCTGGTGGCAAAATTTCATCATGAACTCTACGGTATCTGACAGTAACAGTAACAATAATCCACCTCCCCTATCAGTTACAATCAACAGTAACACTAACTAGGCATCATAGTTCTCTATGATCGCGTTAAAAGAGATATTCATATCTTACATCTCACTTAGTATCAGCTGATAATTATCAAATTCATTGCGTTTCACAATATTGTTGCCGTTGTTGTTGAGAAATTCATTGTCAAATGGTACCTAAGTTATTCGGTTAATGAGGTCACGATGTTAGTTCAAAGTCAGCCTGGTGCCAAGTGGTGACGTTCCAGTTTTGACACACACACAAAGACACTTCCACATTTAACATGAACGGTTCGCCCCTCTGCTGCTTGCTTTGGATAGAACATCTGACGCCATCAAGTACTTCCTCTCCCCCACCCCCTGCCCAATACCCACTCTTATCTTTCATGTCAGACAGCGGGATCCCGAAGATGCTATTGTATGGCCAGCTGAAGGAAGGCCACCGCGAGCTTGGAAGACCCTGCAAGTGCTTCAAGGACACCTTGAAGACAAACCTCAAAGCCTGTGACATAAACATCACTTCCTGGGAAACTGATGCCCTTGACCGCTCTTGCTGGAGGATGCTGTGCTCTTGTGGCATAAAGACGTTTGAAAACAAGAGAACGCCGGCCATTCAGGAGAAACGTGAGCTAAGGAAGCAGGGCTCAACTTCTGGAGACGTTTTCCCTTGGAACACCTGTAGGAAGTGCTGCACATCCAGAATCGGTCACTTCTCCCATATGAGGACACACACCGACAGATAAGCCTGCCTGCCAACTCACCCGTCGGTCTGACGGGAGACTCCATCACCTTTCTGACCTCACCCACAACTCAAGAGATCAAACCGCCAAACAACAGACCAACTTACTTTGTATACGTCACAGCGCTACGTCACCCACACCTTTGCAGATGACATCAAACAATCAACAACCAACTTATATGTTTTTTGACGCCATAATGCTACGTCACGCATAGCTTAACTTAGGATGAGGCCAGACGTCAACAACCAACTTATTATTATTTAGTCTTAGCGCTACGTCACACGAACCCTAAAGGGATTACACCAAACAATCAACAGCCAACTTATCATTTTTTGTAGACGTCATACCACTACGTCACCCATACCTTAGCGGATGACGCCAAACAGTCAACAACCAACTTATCATTTTTGTAGGCGTCATACCACTACATCACCCATACCTTAGCGGATGACGCCAAACAATAAACAACCAACTTATCATTTTTGTAGGTGTCATACCATTACGTCACCCATAACTTAAGTGATGACGCCAAACAATCAACAACCAACATATTTTTTTAGACGTCATGGCGCTACGTCACCGATACCTTAACTTAGGATGACGCCAAAAAAATCAACAACCAACTCACTTTGCAGACTTCACAGCCCTAAGTCACATGCACCTTAAATTAACTGGATGACGCAAATCAATCAACAACCAACTGATTATTTTTGTAGACGTCACAACACCTAAACTTAGGATGACGCCAAACAATCAACGGCCAGCTCATTTTGTAGACTTCACAGCACCTAAACTTAGGATGACGCCAACAAACAATCATCAACCAACTCACTTTGTAGACTTCACAGCACCTAAACTTAGGATGACGCCAACAAACAATCATCAACCAACTCACTTTGTAGACTTCACAGCACCTAAACTTAGGATGACGCCAGACAATCAACAGCCATCTCACTTTGTAGACATTCACAGCGCTACGTCACCCACACCTTAGCCGATGACGCCAAACAATCATCAACCAACATATTTTTTAGACGTCATGACGCTACGTCACCCATGCCTCAGGAGATGACGCAAACCCTGACAAAACAACAACATAAAACAACAAAAACAACAACAACGACAACAACAAAAAACACACACAAACATCAAGAACAGTAAAAAAAGAAAAACAAAACAAAACAAAAACAAAAACAAACAAACAAAACCCAACAACTAACAAACAAACAAACACACACAAACCAACAAACAAAAACCAGCAACAAAACAAACCCAGCTTTCGAAAACGGAGTATGGCTGCTTACATGGCGGGGTAAAAAACAACAACAAAAAACAACAACAACAACTGTCATACACGTACAATGTTACATGTTTGTCTGAATGTGTAGGTGTGCGTGCTTGAACTCTGATTGAATGACACATGAAACGAATGATGAGCGCCCAATGGCAGCCGTCATTCGGCTCTACCCAGGTAGGCAGCCTGTTGTGCAAATGAACCCGTCTTTGTAAAGCGCTTAGAGCTTGGTCTCCGACCGAAGATAGGCGCTATGTAAGTATCCATATCAATCAGTCAATCAATCTTACCTTGTAGACATCGTAGCGCTCGATGGTAGCGTCGAACATGGTGTAGAGGTCGTTGAGCAGATCGACGACCTGCATGGGCGTGCTGAGGGCGGAGATGGTGGTGAAACCGACGATGTCGCTGAAGTAGATGGTCACCTCGCTGAACGTCTCCGCCTCCACAGTACGGCCCGACTTGAGGCTCTCCGCCACCGTGCTGGCAAAATAGGTATCACCCTCAACGATTTCGAATCATCACACGACGGAGGCTACCCCCGAAAACGGAGTATGGCTGCCTACATGACGGGGGGTAAAAACACCTCATACACACGTAAAAGCCCACCCATGTACATTCGAGTGAACGTGGGAGTTGCAGCCCACGAACGAAGAAGAAGAAGAAGAAGAAGAAGAAGAAGAAGAAGAAGAAGAAGAAGAAGAAGAAGAAGAATGCGGCGGGCGCAATAGCCGAGTGATTAAAGCATTGAACTTTCAATATGAGGGTCCCGGGTTCGGCGCCTGGTGGGTAAAGGGTGGAAATTTTTTTTACCGATCTCCCAGGTGAACATAATTATATGCAGACCTGCTATAGTGCCTGAACCCCCTTCGTGTGTGTTACACAAGCAGAAGATCAAATGTGCACGTTAAAGATCCTATAATCCATGTCAGCGTTTTCACACCAGTCACTCACACGCATGCATAACTCTAAAACTGAAGACAAGGAAGAGGCAGGGGAGGGAGGCTACCTTGTGAAGAGGTTGGTTTTAAGGTCAGACTTGAAAGAGCTGAGTGCTGAGACCTGACGAAGCGAAAGAGGAAGTTCATTCCAAATGCAAGGTCCGGAGACAGATAAAGAACGGCGTCCAACAGTGGAGTATTTGAATCTGGGTATGCGTAAACAGAGTGGATCCGAAGCCGATCGTAGAGAACGAGATGGGGTGTAGAGGTGAAGACAGCCACAAATATAGGAAAAGGATAGTCACAGCACAAACGTTGGGTTTATGTGTAGGTCAGGCATTTACCGTTTTTACCTTCACTAAAGTAGTGTAGAGTATATGGATAACACTTTATGCGTAGGTCAGGCATTTGCCCTTTTTACCTTCACTAAAGTAGTGTAGAGTATATGGATAACTCCACACGCTTTGACTGAAACCGCAGACAGAAGAAATTGATAAAAAAAAAAAAAATCATTTTCAGCAACAAATAATGCGGTAACGTTCGCTGAGAAAACGAAGGGACACAACTTCAAACAAGAAATTGATTTAAAAAAAAAGTTTTCAGCAACAAACAATGCGGTAACTTTCGCTCAAAAAACCAAGGGGCACACCTTCAGACTAGGACTGTTCAGCGTTTTCCATCAGCTTGCCTATAAGTGAACAGAACAGGAAGGAACCTGGAAGCGTTTTGTGTTACTTCATGAATAGTAAGCTTATTGTTTATTGCTAAAACCGAATCTACCATCTAAACAGTCAATATGCTCATTTTGCATTTCTGTGCACAAGCTTATGGCGCGTGATTATAAAGTCAAAACTGGTTTGATGTTGTGTGCTCCATGATATGTGGGGTGAAGACAGAAAGTAAGCGTACTTAATGACCTAAATCTACTTGATGCTCTTCGTCTCCGATTCGGTTTATTTATCACCCTTCTGAATTACTCCGCTTCCACTGTGTGTTCCGTTCCAGTCTTGAGCCGGACAGTTTATCGACTGTTTGATTGGATACGTTGCTAAAGCCCAAGGCTGCCAGTCTTCGGTTTCAGCCTCTACCCTGAGGAAGATAATTGATCGACTGTCTGTGTCTGAATGACTAGATGACTGGTCAATCGACTGTTTTTTTTTTTCTGAACTATTACTTGAATAAAACGTCTGTATCTTTAGATAATCTCCCGCTTTCGTTTTGATACATGCATTAAAACAACAACAACAACAAAAACACAAACAAACAAAAAAACCCACAAAAGAACAAAACAAAACAAAAACAAACAAACACACACACACACACACACACACAAAACCAAAACCAACAACAAAAAACAAACAAACAAACAAAAAAACCTCCAAAAAACCAATCCAAAGACAGAATATTTATATGAAAATCTAAGTGATCAATTGATGTGTAGATCGATGGTCGTTTGGGTGAATGGATGAATTACGATTACCGACCATTTTACTGATTGTGGTGCACTGATTGATTGACTGATTGGTTGATTGACTGGAATGAATGGTTAGTGAGCATTCAACAGATCCCTAACCATACTGTCAGGACCGAGAAGGCATTCTTGAGGGCTTGAATTGATAGATTGATTTAGATGTTGATCACATTATTGAACCCCACCCCGGACGTGTGTTTTTGTTTCGACCTAGCCAAGCCATTGGAGGGGGTCCTTTAATAGCAAGCTGAAACATAAAGACTGACTGAGTAAGTCGATGGTCGTCTGGAGGGAGGATTTCGTCTGCGTCAAATGAACCTCATTCAAGATGTCCGCCGCCTTGATACAGAGACATATTACTGATTGGTTCCGTTCTATATCGGTTGATTTATGGATTATTGTATTGATCGCTTTCATCAGACTTGTCTGATCCGTCCTGTGTGCGACAGATACGTTGTCGGAAACACACACACAGAGAGAGAGAGAGAGAGAGAGAGAGAGAGAGAGAGAGACAGAGACAGAGACAGAGAGACAGAGAGACAGAGGGAGACAGAGAGAGACAGACAGAGATAGAGAGACAGAGAGAGACAAAGAGAGAGACACACAGAGAGAGAATGAGAGAGAGACAGAGATGGGGGTGGGAGAGAGAGAGAGAGAGGGGGGGGGGCAGAGACAGAGATAGAGACAGAGAGACAGAGAG
Organism: Babylonia areolata; assembly: GCF_041734735.1. NCBI lineage: Eukaryota > Metazoa > Mollusca > Gastropoda > Neogastropoda > Buccinidae > Babylonia > Babylonia areolata. The sequence continues at coordinate 35,860,803 of NC_134888.1, read as the reverse complement.
AAACAGATAGATAGATAGATAGATAGATAGAGAGACAGACAGACAGAGACAGAGACAGGGGAGGGTGGGGGAAGAGACATGGGGAGGGGGGAACGAACGAACGAGAGAGAGAGAGAAAGAGAGGAGGAAGCAGACAGGCACAGACAAACAAACGCAGAAACAGATATCCAGGTAGATAAACACGAGAAAGACACAGAAAGACAGACGAGCAGACAGATGCAAAGACAAAAAAACCCCAAAAAACAAACAAACAAAAAAAAACACCAAAAGAACTAAGAAGGCAGGGATAGAAACACACACACACACACACACACACACACACACATACACACGCACACACGCACACATAGGCTATGAACAACAGATAGAAAAGAAGAGGAGGAGAGAGAGAGAGAGAGAGAGAGAGAGAGAGAGAGAGAGAGAGAGAGAGAGAGAGAGAGAGAATGAGAAAAGAAAAAGAGAAGGGAAAAGAAGAAGAAAACAGGAGACCTTGCAGTTGGATGAATGATATTACTTCAGTGAAGCGAGGGTCAGTGTTTATGTGTTTTCCTTGAAGCAGATTCTACGGTGTAATGCTTCATTGTTTTTGTTGGAATCAAACAATGTATTTTGTTATATTGTTTACCCAAATGTGAAATGTGATTGCATGTTTCTTGACAAATATAACCTTCTCTGCAAGGGAGGGAAAAAAAAAAAAAGAAAAGAAGAAAACAGGAGAGTTGAAGAAGAGACGTAGTGATAAGAAACTCAAGGGAGAGGCCGACAGTACAAGGTCTTCAGAGAAGAAGTCCCCCCTCAGTCAAGTGTTTCGGCCCTTAACTCCTTACACTCTAAGGGGGTCGGGCCGCACCCAGGTCATGACTCCTAGATGCTCTTGTATTGCCGCTTTTTTTTTTTTTAATTATTATTCCTGGTCCTCATCAGGTTCGAACCCGCGCCTCCAGGGTGGTCGCAACTTCAGGACTGAGTCACCTTTTCTGGCAGACATTTTAACCACTGAGCCATCGTACACCTTGTTTTGAGAAGGAGTTTCATTCCTTCTCGACCAGATCCAGCTGGGACTCTTTTTTGCTGCTTCCGCCATTGCCTTGAGAGCCCGTGTCCTCTCTCTGCCAGAAATCGACAGCTGTTCCATGAGGCTGTAGGCAGATGCGGTTACAAACCCTCTTGCACCAGTCTCTATTGCGAGTACTTTGGCTTGGAAGCCAGATTCACTCAGTCTGCTGGCTAGACTAGCATACTTCTCGGTCTTGTAGATGTGGGCTTCTTCCATTCTGCTTTTGTATGGCACGGGGAGCTCAATCAGAATCGCTTGTTTCGTTGCCTTGGAGACGTAAGTGGAGAAGAAGGGAAAAGAAGAGGAGAGGAGAACAGAAGAAAAGAGAAGAAGAGAAAGAACAGAGCTTTCGGTTTCAGTTTTCTCAAAAAGGCGTCACTGCGTTCTGTGACAAATCCCCCAATATGGGCTACACCATATCTGCGAGGCAAATGCCTAACCAGCAGCATAACCCGACGCACTGGTCAGGCCTGGAGCGATATATGTTTGTGTGCCAATCAGGGTGGATTTCTTCTACAGAACTACAGATTTCCGCCACAGGACAGCGTGGAGTCATGGCCTAGAGGTAACGCGTCCGCCTAGGAAGCGAGAGAATGTGTGCGCGCTGGTTCGAATCACGGCTCAGCCGCCGATATTTTCTTCCCCCTCCACTAGACCTTGAGTGGTGGTCTGGACGCTGGTCATTCGGATGAGACGATAAACCGAGGTCCCGTGTGCAGCATGCACTTAGCGCACGTAAAAGAACCCACGGCAACAAAAGGGTTGTTCCTGGCAAAATTCTGAAGAAAAATTCACTTCGATAGGAAAAAACAAATAAAACTGCACGCAGGAAAAAAAATACAAAAAGAATATGTGTGGCGCTGTAGTATAGCGACGCGCTCTCCCTCGGGACAGCAGCCCGAATTTCACACAGATAAATGTGTTGTGATAAAAAGAAATACAAATACAAACACAAAATACACTTGGGTTTTTGTTTCAGTGCGCCAAGTGAGTGCTGCACACTGGACCTCGGGTTTTTATTTTGTCTCATCCGAAGGACTAGAGGCTCAGTTCCAGTTCCCCAGTCCCACTTGGGAGAGAGGGCAAGATTCGGGATTCGACCCCGTGCCTTCGCTGACACTGTGTTGGCAGATAAGCGTCTTAACCATTCTGCCACCTTCGTCCCTTCTTGAAGAAGGGAAGAGGGGGAGTAATTTAGAGAAGAGAACAGAACTCACGAGGACATTGGCAATGACAATGATATTTTCGTGAATAAAGATACGTGCTCATTTCAAGCTCCTCTTCCCACGAATATCTCGGATAGTAGAAAAGAAAATTAGATTCTTGATGCATTCACGGGCTTATTTGAGTATATATATATATATATATATATATCTATCTATATAGATATATATACATATATATATATATTCCAGATGCATTCAAGGGCTTATTTCAGTACGTATATAAAAATTATGTGAGCACCACAGATGCAAGAAACATTGCCGGCATACTTGGTCTTAAACAATTCATTTTACATCTGCAGATCGGGGAAATGATTTGCCTCTTATGAAAATCATTAACAATTAACAATTTTGGTAATGTTTTCCCATGAAACCATACATTTTCTGTATATTTTTATGTAACTTCGAGTTGCCGGTGTTTTTTTGTTTTTTCTCTTCAAGCTGAAATTTTGACCATTGGACTTTTTCTTCCATCGTGTAACATTCCTGTAGTAAAAAAAAAATCAAAAAAAATCTAACTCCTTCATGGAACCTGTAGCTCCTTTTTAGCCAACATGTCAACTTTTTCATTCTCGTAAAAACCGCAATGAGAAGGAATCCAGCAAAAGGTTATGTAATGCCTCTTAGTAAGACTTCGTGAATCAAATGGTTGATTTCAATACTGAGTTCATACCTAACCGTTTCTTTTAAAAGCGTGAAGAACTGATTTAAAATCAACACAAAATAGAATCTGAAATATAATTTTCGGAAAGGATACCATACCATTAGAATTGCTATGAGTTCAGCTGTGAAGATGGACACATTCTCTCCCAGATGAAATGAGTTTTGAAAGTTAAGGTCTGGAATAACGAAAGCAGCACCAGCTCTATTATTTACAACAGAACCGTCTGTAAATATCTTTAGATGATCAGAGTATTTCTCTTCCAAATGGATTCGTACATGCGTAATCTTAGGTCAGATCAGTATGATCGATATCAAATTGCGCTCTTTGAAGTTCCCATACAGGTGTAGGTGATACCACAGACCTTTTAGCAAAATGTGTGGTTTTATTCACGCCGGAATTCGTTGAAATATTCGACGTGGTGTTTCCAGCGTGATATGAGAAGATATAGATCTAGCTCTTTTTGGAAAATCGCGGTCGGAGTGTGTGTGTGTGTGTGTGTGTGTGTGTGTGTGTGTGTGTGTGTGTGTGTGTGTGTGTGTGTGTGTGTGTGTGTGTGTGTGTGTGTGTGTGTGTGTGTTCATCATTATCATCATCAGCAGCATCATCATGATCCAACTCACGAGGGCAGCATCCTGAAGAGGAGCTGGTCCGTCTTCTTCTTCTCCTCCTCCAGCTGCTCCGTCCTCTCCGCCACGATGTCCTCCAGATCGTTGGAGTACTTCTCCAGCATCTTGAACATGGTGTCCACGATGTTGGCCTTCCTGTTACGTTAGACACACACACACACACACACACACACACACACACACAGAGTCATCACA
>NC_134888.1:35849538-35852038 GCF_041734735.1 Babylonia areolata | reverse complement strand
GAACTTTTGTCTGGAAGCATATTTTGCTGACGACTGTATTATTTTAAGAAAGACTCCTACTTTGTTTCTTTCACTTTTTTTGCGCGTGTGCACCTTTGCCCGTTTTTTTTCTTAAAAAAAATATATTAACATTGATTGTTTATTAATTTTGCTTATTTGTACACTAATTCTGTTTGTTTGTTTCATTCCCAGACTTCGGTTAATTCACTCAGTACGGCCAGTCCTCTCTTCTCCTCTACACAAACTCTCGGATGTCCAGTGGGTGTCTGAATGACCCAACCTTTAGCTTCCGTCGTCAGAATTGTGGTATTCTTTGTCAACATTCACCTCTTCAGTATAAGAGCCTTCCGCTTGCAATATTTTGATGATAGTAATTGGGGTGAAACGCTGTTAACGTCGTCTCTTTCGCCGTTCGTATGGAGAGAGTTAAAGAAAAAAGAATTAAAGAAACAACTAAATCTTCCTTTAGTAAGATGCGTTTGACCAATAACTTTCGTCCTGCAAGGGTAGACAGACTCACCTTCAAAACTGAGAGCCCTTGTATGAACAAAAGGCTACCATCTCTTCATCTTCATTTCAAAGCATCTTTCCGAAAATTTGGTCAAGTTCCCTTCCCAAGCTGTCCAGGTCCAAGCTTATTTCCCCTTGGTGAGTTTTTTGTTTTCACCTTGTTTGGCCTCACCCACCCCAAACACAGGCACGGACACACAGACACACACACACACACACACACACACACACACACACACACACACACACACACACACACACGGACACAGACACAAACACAGACACCCCCCTCCAACTCCCCCCCCCCTCCACATACTCACACACACCGAACACAGACACAGATAAAATAACACACACCAACACACACACCTACACACAAACACACAGACACAGACAAAGACACACACACACACACACACACACACACACACACACACACACACACACACACACACACACACACACACACACACACCAACACAGACACAGACACAAACAAACACCCCCCTCCCAACACACACACACACGGACACAGACACAGACACATACACACACACACACACACACACACACATACACACAGTGAACACAGACACAGACAAAATAAAACACACCAACACAAACACACACACCTACACACACACACACACACACACACACACACACACACACACACCAACACAGACACACACACACACAATCCCCCTCCATCCTACACACACACACACACACACACACACACACACACACACACACACAAACACACAGCCCCTCACCCTCAACCCCTCCCCCACCCCGAAACACACCGTTCTGGCAAGACCCATGCTTACTTCCCCCTGGTGATTTATTCTGTAAAAACTCTGTGAGCCAAGAGTTACCTCCCCCTCTCCCTGCCCCTCCCCCCCCGGCCCCCACCCGCCTCCCTACAGGCACTCCTCATCCGCACATTCTGCCCAGTAGGTTTCTGGAGCTTTGACAAAAGTACCACAGACCCCCAACCACCCCCACCCCCAACCCCTGAGGCCAGACCCATACCAACAACCTTACCCTGGTAAGTTATTTCTTTCCGTATGTGTGTGTGTGTGTGTGTGTGTGTGTGTGTGTGTGTGTGTGTGTGTGTGTGTGTGCGTGCGTGCGTGCGTGTGTGTGTGTGTGTGTGTGTGTGTATGTGTTTCAGTTCTTTAAATTGAGGACAAGTTCCTTCCCTCACCAAACACACTCCTTACCTCCACCCATACCCAAGCCCCCCCCCCCCCCCCCACCACACACTTGACCCCTTAGTGAATACTTTGAAAGTCCCCCCCCCCCCCATGCCAAAACTCCACCCTCGGTCACTTTCCCCACGGTCAGTTTCTTTGACCTTCTGATTCGATCTCCACACCCCATCCACCCCCAGTTCCACGTCCACCCCCCCCCCCTCCCCAACCTGCGAAGCACCCCCACATACCACACCCAAACACACACACACACACACTTACACACACACATACATACAAACGCGCACACACACACACACACACACACACACACACACACACACACACTGGTACAACTGATCAGTCAAGCGTGTGTGTCAATACGACCCTGCACAATCTCCAGTTTCAGCACAGTTTATAATATGTAGGTAACGCTTTCAAAGTACACGCCACGTTATTCATCGCTATTTATAGCACATGGTCTTATACTCAGTTTGGTTGATTATTTCTTTTAATCATTTTTGTCTTGGTGGTGTCTAGTACACAACTTTATCCGCAGTTTTCATATTATATCATTTTGATTCTCTCTCCAGAACCTCGTCCTCCTCACCTCTCGCTTAATACTTACTTACTTGGCTCCTGGTGACTGTCTTAGGATCTTGACCCAGGTACCCTCCCCCCACCCCCAACCCATCCACCCGTGTGCCCCCGACCCACCCTCCTCTCTCCAGCTTCCCCCCCTCAGTACACACACACACACACACACACACACACACACAGACAAACACACACAC
>NC_134888.1:35834538-35839538 GCF_041734735.1 Babylonia areolata | reverse complement strand
ATTTGCACATTCTGGTCAATTAGATTTTTGTTTTGTGTGTCTTGTTTGTAAGCAATTTTTTATTTTATTCATCGACTTAATCCTTTCATCTTTTATCATAAAATAAAAGAGTTGTCCCGAACAGTTACGGCACACCATGCCCTGCTCTTCCGCTGTCCTCAATGTCTTCTTCTGCGTTCGTGGGCTGCAGTTCCCACGTTCATTCATTTGTATGAGAGGGCTTTCATGTGTGCAACTGTTTTCACACCCGCCCTTTTCGGGTGTGTGCATGCTGGGTATGTTCTTGTTTTCCACACCCCACCGACCGCTGACATGGATTTCAGTATTTGATCTTCAGCATGCGTACACACACACAAAGGTGACCTGGAAGATAGTAAATATCGCCACACTTAAACTAACCGGACTTAAATCAGTAATTTTCACACACACACACACACACACACACACACACACACACACACACACACACACACACACACACACACATACACACACACACACTTTCACTTACTCGTATGCGTACACAGTAATTCCCCCCCCCCTCCCCCTCCTCCCACTCGATTTTTTTCCTTCCCTCGTCTAATATCACTTATAGTGAAAAGACGTTAAACTAAAGAACGAACGAAACTAACCGGATTTGAACCCAGGACCCTCAGATTGAACGTCCAACGCTTCAGCTACTAGGCTGTTCCGCCCATCGCCTTCGGTCTCCACCCCCTTGTCCTTCACCCTCCTCGCTCCCCACCCCACCCCTCCCTTTCCATCTCCTTTTACACCCCCCCCCCCCCACTTTCAATCGGATGATGAGATCGTGCCAAAGGTTTTCGGTGCCGGGGGATCCACGAGGACTGTCGCTGTCGGGCTCAGGGGTCTTGGTGGTTGTCCTCATCTCAGAATGGACACTCAATCTGTCTGGCTCCTGGTCCTTGGGGTCAATACAGGCCTTAGTAGGCGGTGTCTTGCGCGCGCTGAATCAGAAATGACTCAGTGTCAGTCAGTGCAGGGTCTCCTCTTCTACGTGGCCTTATGACGACCTGACAGTTTTATCTACCGTTGGACGGCTGGCGCCGGGATGGGGAAAAGAACGAGACTGGGTATGCATATGGGGATTGGGGTGTGGGAGTAACGAGGGATGTGTGGGGGCGATTCGGAATGATCGGCGTGAGGGTAATGCCATTGAGAGACAGGCAGTAACTGTCATGCCAACACGTGCAGCACAGCAACAACAGTCTCTGATTTACACACAAAGCCTACTCATGCAGCCAGACGCATGGCGCATGGCCCAGTTCTGCTGACTTAGTTCGTAGGTCATGGCTACATCGCAGCGTGGCCGTACCTTCTCAACCAATCCCAATGATTCACCTAGTTACTTCGATCGTTCGCTTCGTCGACGCAGGTTTTGTTTTTCAGAGTTACTGACAGAGTCAGTTTGAGTATGTTTCACAATCGCAGCTTAGCTCGTTTTTGACTGTTGGTGAAAAGATGTTGTGCAACAACTGAACGGCACCCTTCTGACTTGATGAAGAACTCGACAAGCTTGAATGGACAACAACATTCCCCCCCAAAAAAACAACAACAACAAAACAACAACAACAACAAAAAACAACACCCCCCCCCCACCAATCCCAAAAAACAAACAAAAACAAAAAAACAACAACCCCCCCCAAAAAAAAAACAAACAAAAAAAACACCCAATCAAACAAACAAACAAAAAAACCCAACAAAACAACAACAACAACATCAACAACAACAACAACAACACACACACACAACAACAATAACAACAAGAAAAACCACGAAAAAAACCTCCCCATCAAACATACATAAATCTCACAAAGCTGTGCAATGGTTTCATCCGTACTTGAGAATAGGTCTGGCTGTGAAATTAGGATACAAAGGAATATATATATATATATATATATATATATATATATATATATATATATATATATATATATATATATATGATAGTCAGTCGTGTCCGACTATGACCATCAGAACAGCAGAGGAGGCAACTGCTGTTCCGACTATTTGGGCTAGAATTTGATTACAGTGGAGAGTGTCTTGCCCAAGTACAACCCCACTCTCTCGGCCAAGAGGGTTTTAATGCCAAAGGAAACGACGAAGCTTATTCCTTTTCTTTCTCTTGTACCCGGAATGCTGTTCTCCAGTTTGAGAGAACTGTTTCCTGCATGTCGTGGTATCTCCTCTGCACCTTAGACAAGACAAGACATGACAAGACAAGACAAGACAAGGCAAGACAAGACAAGGCAAGGCAAGACAAGACAAGGGAAGCCAAGGAAAGGCGAGGCAAGGCAAGACAAGACAAGACAAGGCAGGCAAGGCAAGACAAGACAAGACAAGGGAAGCCAAGGAAAGGCGAGGCAAGGCAAGACAAGACAAGACAAGGTAGGCAAGGCAAGACAAGACAAGGGAAGCCAAGGAAAGGCGAGGCAAGGCAAGACAAGACAAGACAAGGCAGGCAAGGCAAGACAAGACAAGGGAAGCCAAGGAAAGGCGAGGCAAGGCAAGACAAGACAAGACAAGGCAGGCGAGGCAAGGCAAGGCAAGGCAAGGCAAGACAAGGCAAGGCAAGGCAAGACAAGGCAGGCAAGGCAAGGCAAGGCAAGGCAAGACAAGGCAGGCGAGGCAAGGCAAGGCAAGGCAAGAAAAGACAAGGCAAGGCAAGATCTTTATTAACGAGGATTAACTCACTCAGTACGGCCAGTGCTCTCTTCTCCTCTACACGGACCCTTCGGATGTCCAGGGCGTGTCTGAATGACCCAACCTTTAGCTTCCGTCGTCAGAATTGTGGTATTCTTTGTCAACATTCACCTCTTCAGTATAACAGCCTTCCGCTTGCAATATTTTGATGATGGTAACTGGGGTGAAACGCTGTTAACGTCGTCTCTTTTGCCGTTCGTATGGAGATAGTTAAGCATGCGGCTTTTTAGCATTCTGCCCTCGGTTGCAATCAGAGATGACAATTCTGATGACCCCCCCCGCCCTCCCCACTCCCCCAGGACGACACTACAGCGCTTTTATTGATTGCAAACACTGTGGTTTCCTTGTGGAAGACCTTGAGTGAGTGAAGCTGGGCATATTTTATTAGCATTGTCGTTAGGTGTATTATGTCTTACCTTATCATATCTGTCTTCTTCTTCTTGCTTGAATGTATGTGTGATCGTGCTAGCAAATGAATAGTAAGTGTGTGTGTGTGTGTGTGTGTGTGTGTGTGTGTGTGTGTGTGTGTGTGTGTGTGTGTGTGTGTGTGTGTGTGTGTGTGTGTGTGTGTGTGTGTGTTTGAGTGTGTGGGCATGAATGTGTACGGATGTCATAGTTTGCTTGTTTTATAATGTATATATATATGTGTGTGTGTGTGTGTGTGTGTGTGTGTGTGTGTGTGTGTGTGTGTGTGTGTGCGTGCGCGCGCGCCGGTGCACATACATACATGATAATGTAGCAATTGTTCTTTTCATTGCTTTGTTATTTTTAATGAACTATTCCAGTTACTATTCTCATTCGTCGTTCTTATCATTTCATTTTTATTTCATTTCATTTCTTTATTTTTGTTTTGTGTAGTTAGATGGGCAGAATTGTAAAAAGGCCTTTACTGCGCCAAAATTTTTTTTACCCATTAAAGATTCAATCAATCAATCAATTAATTAATCAATCAATCAATCAATCTTCTTCTTCTTCTTCCGCCTCCTCCCCTCCTCCTCCTTTTTCTTCTTCTTCTTAATTGATTTATCTGTTTATTGGGGAGGGTATCTGTATCATGCCCATCTTCATCTTCATCTTAATACTATATTTCAAATTTTCTTTTTAACCTCAGTTTTCTTCCAAAATGACGCCATTCATTCCTTTCAACAGTTTAGTCTCACTTCTCCTTCAAGATGTGAGCTGACTGTTTAAAAAAAAACACCCTTGAAATGGATGGAGTTCACTGCTTCAACATGACTCCACAGAAGAAGAGTTAGTTCTCATCTCGACTCATGTTGTTGTATTCAGCACTCGGGGAAATGTGTCCTATTTGTTTTCTGATTATATCTTAGCAGCACTAAGTTCGCTAAGCGTTGATACGAAATTTCCTGAGTCCACGCTATTTCATTGGAGTTTGGAAGAAAAAAAAAATCTTGCTGCTAAGAAATCTTAGTGCTGCAAAGATCACCAGAGCGACCCATCCCAGCAGCCTAGCAGAGCTGAGTTCGTTCAGTGTTCAGATTGTATGGAATTTAATCTCGTTAAAAAGAAGAAGAAGAAGAAGAAGAAGAAGAAGAAGAAGAAGAAGAAGAAGAAACCCCCCAAAAAAACCCCAACCCCGAAAACTAAACAGAGTCAGCACTGCTGTCACCCAATTAACCCAACCACGTTTTCTTTCCTTCATCACTGTCAGAATACAATGCCATTATCAGTTAACACCATCCGTGACCGGAACGAACTGCCAGAAACAACTGCAGCGGCAGACACCTTTGATACCTTCAACAAGGCACGGGGACCCTCCAGTCTGTAGTTAGTATCAGGGGATTTAGCTCTTTTCGTTTTGAATTTGAATTCAGTACGGACCAAGTATTGTTCTATTGTCAAGTGCATATGCTTTAGTAACCTGACAATTAAGCATACAATTTTTGACTGTAGCTTGATGAAGCCTTATGTGCACGAAAGTGTGTCTTCACAAGTGACTGAGAACGTTGATGTTTTTGACTTTTTGCATTCATTATCAGTTGTTTCGTTTGTCAGTTTAACGACTTCTCTTTTACGAAGTCCTTTAAGTAATTTCCTGTAATTGTATTTAGATTTTTTTTTTTCAAATTTCACCCTCATTTCACCCTCAATTGCCCAGTTTCCCCCAACCCTCCATTCATTCACATCTCCCACCCCTTCTAACCGATAATACTCAAATGTATTCATAAATACTTTAACAAAACTGTCTTCAATCACCGATATGTGTGACGGGACATTAAACAAAATTCCTCCTCCTCCCTCTTTTCGTTTGGACC
>NC_134888.1:35814538-35827038 GCF_041734735.1 Babylonia areolata | reverse complement strand
CACATCTACTGGTCTCGGAGAGCGGAATAATGTCCACACTTAAACCATGACCGGATGTCGAACATGAACACTCCGATTGAAAATCCAGTTCTTGAACACTCGGCTGTTGCGCCCGTCTGTTATAGTTCCTCTGACTCTGTACAAAATTAAATGGAATCCCAGGGGGAGGAGGGATGGGTGGGGGGAGGGAACTGCCGGTGGAAGTCTTCTGATGCACCCTTCAAGCTGGAAGTATGATCTTCAACATATTGAACCCCGGAGACCCCAGGCCAATCAGTTTTTCGCCACTCCACTTCTTCCAAGCATAAATAAAAACGGTTAAAAGCAGCATGGAACCTCTCTCCGAGGGAACGTACACAGCACACACACACACACACACACACACACACACACACACACACACACACACACACACACACACACAGCTGACGAAAAACGAAAAATGAAACACCCCCCTCCGCCCCCATGGAAATCAGTCACTTCAAGAAACTGGAGGAATGGGAACAGCCAGCATACGAATGACCCATGTGGGGGGAATGGCGTCCCTCCGCTTCACAAAAAAAATAAATCCCTACTGCCCGGGTCCCCCCCCCCAGCCCCCTTCCCTCCTCCCCCCCACCCCAACCCTCCGCACGATCCCCATTGCCACGGTCGTCCTCATAGAGCCCTAAAAAAAAATGGAGGACAGTGGGTGCAGGTCAGGGTTAGTAGGTGTGGGCGTGGGGGGATAAGGGAAAGGGGGTGGGTGTAGGAGGACCGTGTGGAGGTTAGAGGGAGACTGGCTTCACTGAAGTGCTGGGACCCAGCAGACAGGGACTGATGGGGAATCGGCCATCACTTGCTTGGCAGATGTGGTATAGCCTCCTTGAGCTACTGAAACTGAAACTGAAACTTGCCTCCAGTGTTTGGAAGGCGGAAGACGGGCGCAACAGCCGAGTGGTTAAAGCGTTGGATTTTCAATCTGAGGGTCCCCGGTTCGAATCTCGGTAACGGCGCCTGGTGGGTAAAAGGGTAGAGATTGTTTTCCAATATCCCAGGTCAACATATAATGTGCAGACCTGCTTGAGCCTGAACCGTGTGTATTCGCAAGCAGATCAAATACAAGCGCTAAAGATCCTGTACTCCATGTCAGCGTTCGGTGGGTTTATGGAAAAAAGAACATACCCAACATGCACACCCCCGAAAACGGAGTATGGCTGCCTACATGGCAGGGTAAAAACGGTCGTACACGTAAAAGCCCATTCGTGTACATATGAGTGAATGTGGGAGTTGCCGCCCAGGAACAAAGAAGAAGGAAGGGGCGGGTAAGAAAAGACAGGTTCACAAACACAAGGAGAGATTTGAGAAAGGAGAGAGAGAGAGAGAGAGAGAGAGAGAGAGAGAGAGAGAGAGAGAAATCAAAAGACGGAGTAAGAGTTCACGTGCCTAAAAAAAACAAACAAAAAAAACCCCACACAACGACAACAAAAAGCACGAAGGGTAATAAAGATTATACGAGTGCACATGGCAGAAACTAATTGAATTTCTGCGAATTAAAGAAAATGTCTCACAATTTTCAAAGAACTCAGATAACCCTCTCTGATCTGAAGATAACCATGCCCATACCATCAAGCAACAACCCCCAGACAATTGTAGAAAGACACTGGATTGAAAAACAACAACAAAAAAAAACACCACAAAAAGTGTGTTGTAGGAAAACACACACACACACACACACACACACACACACACACACACACACACACACCTATATCTTCTCCTTTATTTTCGGCCAAAGAAAAAGTAACTGGAAGCACTAAAAACAAAATATGTACTTCATGAATCAAGTACAACTAAGACCACACAAAAAGAAAAAAGAAGAAAATCAGGTCATCAGAAGACGGCTCGTTGCACGTGCTAAATAACACACACACAGAAAGCCAGTGAAATGAGCAGTCACCTCCGGACACTGGACATGAGCTGGACCTTTTCAGGTGTGCGTCTCGTACTCGTAGCTCAACCAGTCTTTCTTGTCCTCTTTGTTCTCTGCTTTCCCTTTCCCTTCGCTTGTCCTTATCCAGTTTTTCTTTTCTTTTTTTTCCCATCATAATTATTATTTATTTATTTATGTATGTACGCTTCTCTCTCTCTCTCTCTAAATATATATATGTATATATATATATATATATATATATATATATACCTTCTTTTTTTTTCTTCTTTTTTTTTTTCTCAAGGCCTGACTAAGCGCGTTGGGTTACGCTGCTGGTCAGGCATCTGCTTGGCAGATGTGGTGTAGCGTATATGGATTTGTCCGAACGCAGTGACGCCTCCTTGAGTTACTGATACTGATACTGTCCTTATCCTCCTCCTTACCAGAGATGAGCGTACGGTTATGGATGTGCACGCGACACCTCAAACTCGAGGAAGGCGGTGATGTGAAGTGAAGTCCCATAAGTGTGAGGTTGGCTATTGGCTGTGTCCCTCCGTCCCCCCGTCATCTAAGTGTACGCTGGAATACTGACTATTTCCCTGACAGAAAACAAATGGGATCCTGTCCCCCTTAAAGAAACGAGGCCAAACCCTGAGTGCTGTTGGGTCCGTGCCGGCACGACCGGTGTCACTGTAACAACTGATGTGTGTTTCCCGTCCTCCTTCTCCTCCTCCTCCTCCTCCTCCTTCTCCTCCTCCAAGGAACAGCGCTGACTTACGGATCGAATATGAGGGGAGTGGAAGGGGGTGCGGGATTGTGGTGGTCATGGGGGTGTGTGGGGGGGTGGGAGTGGGGGGGGGGGGGTCGGGGGGTCGGGTGGGGGTGGGGGGGGGCAGTGTGTGTATGTGTGGAGGGGCGGGGGCCGAGGGAGACGGCTCCATCCTGGTTTCCCTGAGCATACCAACATGTACTGTATGATCTGTGACACTTAATTAAGTGACAGAGAGTGAAATTTATAACTTTAGCACGCTGAATTTCATTTCTGACATTGTCAAAGAATAAACAGTCAAAATGAAAGCTATGAACATTTCACCAATTGACACGATCTATATTCGTGAGAAAAATAATTATGCATATTAAAAAAAAATAAATCTGAAACTGTTTCCATTGACCTGCCTTGATAACTGTGGAATGAAGTTGTTGGTTTCATTTCCAATGTATTTCTATTCTCCCAACAACAATATTTAAACTTCCCAAATCTGCCAAAAATGTGACAAAATCCCGAATATGTGCTTATAAAAGATTACAGCGTCGATGTTTTATCCAAGTTTCATTCTTAATTTACTGATAGACACTTGGATTCTAAAGCTGTCTTCTTGATCATTTTCCCTTCAGTCCCCTAGGTCATTGGGGCAGCACACAGAAGAACTGTTCACCAGAGTTCCGTCTGCTAATTCCGCATAAATATAACGATCCACAGGAACCAAAACACTAATGTCGTCATCTTACGATCTTTGCAGTGTAAGAATGACATCGGACCCAATTATATCAACCCTGGAGGCTCGAGGCTGTCCTTTTTGTTTGCCCCACTTGTCCTAAAATGTAAAAGAGCGGAGCTTACTTCAGTGGATCATCACCATCATCATCATCATGCTCTCTGAACCCAAAACTGTCTGCCCTCGAAAATCGCGTCTCATTCGCTTACTTGTTTGGTTAAAACCCTTTTGCAATTTGTAGCGCCCCAGATCGCCACCCTGGCAGGAAAAATGTCTCTGCTGTTCACAAGGGGGAAGGTGGCAGAATGGTTGAGACTGACGCTCAGCTGCCAATACAGAGAGTCCGTGAGGGTGTGGGTTCGAATCCCGCTCTCGCACTTTCTCCTACGTTTGTACTGGAAAATCAAACTGAGCGTCTAGTCATTCGGATAAGACGATAAACCACTCTGATTGGTATACAAATATATAAGCATGCGCTCAAGGTCTGACTAAGTGCGTTGGGATATGCTGCTGGTCAGGCACCTGCCTAGCAGATGTGGTGCAGCGTATATGGATTTGTCTGCACGTAGTGACGTCTCCTTGAGAAACTGGAACTGAAACGGTTCAGAACGCACTAACCTACCCGAAACATGGTGGTCACCGTGCCCCTCTTCACTCTCACTGCCAGACACACTCACTGAGGGGTAACCCTGTCCCACTTCACTCTCACTGCCAGACACTGAGGGGTAACCCTGTCCCACTTTACTCTCACTGCCAGACATTCCCTGAGGGATAACACTGTCCCACTTTACTCTTACTGCCAGACACTCAATGAGGGGTAACCCTGTCCCACTTTACTCTCACTGCCAGACACACTCACTGAGGGGTAACCCTGTCCCACTTTACTCTCACTGCCAGACATTCCCTGAGGGATAACACTGTCCCACTTTACTCTTACTGCCAGACACTCAATGAGGGGTAACCCTGTCCCACTTTACTCTCACTGCCAGACACACTCACTGAGGGGTAACCCTGTCCCACTTCACTCTCACTGCCAGACACTCACTGAGGGATAACACTGTCCCACTTCACTCTCACTGCCAGACACACTCACTGAGGGATAACACTGTCCCACTTTACTCTCACTGCCAGACACACTCACTGAGGGATAGCACTGTCCCACTTCACTCTCACTGCCAGACACACTCACTGAGGGATAACACTGTCCCACTTCACTCTCACTGCCAGACACTCACTGAGGGATAACACTGTCCCACTTTACTCTCACTGCCAGACACTCACTGAGGGGTAACCCTGTCCCACTTCACTCTCACTGCCAGACACTCACTGAGGGGTAACACTGTCACACTTTACTCTCACTGCCAGACACTCACTGAGGGGTAACCCTGTAATCACACTGCCAGACACTCATTGAGGGGTAACCCTGTCCCACTTCACTCTCACTGCCAGACACTCACTGAGGGGTAACCCTGTCCCACTTCACTCTCACTGCCAGACACTCACTGAGGGATAACACTGTCCCTCTTCACTCTCACTGCCAGACACTCACTGAGGGATAACACTGCCCCTCTTCACTCTCACTGCCAGACACACTCACTGAGGGATAACACTGTCCCACTTCACTCTCACTGCCAGACACTCACTGAGGGGTAACCCTGTCCCACTTTACTCTCACTGCCAGACACTGACTGAGGGGTAACCCTGTCCCACTTTACTCTCACTGCCAGACACTCACTGAGGGGTAACCCTATCCCACTTTTACTCTCACTGCCAGACACTCACTGAGGGGTAACCCTATCCCACTTTACTCTGACTGCCAGACACTCACTGAGGGGTAACCCTGTCCCACTTCACTCTCACTGCCAGACACTCACTGAGGGGTAACCCTGTCCCACTTTACTCTCCCTGCCAGACACTCACTGAGGGGTAACCCTGTCCCACTTTACTCTCACTGCCAGACACACTCACTGAGGGGTAACCCTGTCCCACTTTACTCTCACTGCCAGACACTCACTGAGGGATAACACTGTCCCACTTTTACTCTCATTGCCAGACACTCACTGAGGGGTAACACTGTCCCACTTTACTCTCACTGCCAGACACTCACTGAGGGGTAACCCTGTCCCACTTTACTCTCACTGCCAGACACTCACTGAGGGGTAACCCTGTAATCACACTGCCAGACACTCATTGAGGGGTAACCCTGTCCCACTTTACTCTCACTGCCAGACACTCACTGAGGGGTAACCCTGTAATCACACTGCCAGACACTCACTGAGGGGTAACACTGTCCCACTTTACTCTCACTGCCAGACACTCAATGAGGGGTAACCGTGTCCCACTTTTACTCTCACTGCCAGACACTCAATGAGGGGTAACCGTGTCCCACTTTTACTCTCACTGCCAGACACTCAATGAGGGGTAACCGTGTCCCACTTTTACTCTCACTGCCAGACACTCAATGAGGGGTAACCGTGTCCCACTTTTACTCTCACTGCCAGACACTCACTGAGGGATAACCCTGTAATCACACTGCCAGACACTCACTGAGGGGTAACCCTGTTCCACTTTTACTCTCACTGCCAGACACTCACTGAGGGGTAACCCTGTCCCACTTCACTCTCACTGCCAGACACTCACTGAGGGGTAACCCTGTCCCACTTTACTCTCACTGCCAGACACTCACTGAGGGGTAACACTGTCCCACTTTACTCTCACTGCCAGACACACTCACTGAGGGGTAACCCTGTTCCACTTTTACTCTCACTGTCAGACACTGACTGAGGGGTAACCCTGTCCTACTTTACTGTCACTGCCAGACACGCACTGAGGGATAACACTGCCCCTCTTCACTCTCACTGCCAGACACTCAATGAGGGTAACCCTGTAATCAAACTGCCAGACACTCACTGAGGGGTAACACTGTCCCACTTTACTCTCACTGCCAGACACTGACTGAGGGGTAACCCTGTAATCACACTGCCAGACACTGACTGAGGGGTAACACTGTCCCACTTTACTCTCACTGCCAGACACACTCACTGAGGGATAACACTGTCCCACTTCACTCTCACTGCCAGACACACTCACTGAGGGATAACACTGTCCCACTTTACTCTCACTGCCAGACACACTCACTGAGGGATAACACTGTCCCACTTTACTCTCACTGCCAGACACACTCACTGAGGGATAACACTGCCCCTCTTCACTCTCACTGCCAGACACACTCACTGAGGGGTAACCCTGTCCCACTTTACTCTCACTGCCAGACACTCACTGAGGGGTAACACTGTCCCACTTTACTCTCACTGCCAGACACTGACTGAGGGGTAACCCTGTCCCACTTTACTCTCACTGCCAGACACTCACTGAGGGGTAACCCTGTCCCACTTTTACTCTCTGTCAGACACTGACTGAGGGGTAACACTGTCCCACTTTACTCTCACTGCCAGACACTGACTGAGGGGTAACCCTGTCCCACTTTACTCTCACTGCCAGACACTGACTGAGGGATAACACTGTCCCACTTTACTCTCACTGCCAGACACTGACTGAGGTGTAACACTGTCCCACTTTACTCTCACTGCCAGACACTCAATGAGGGGTAACCCTGTCCCACTTTTACTCTCACTGCCAGACACTAACTGAGGGGTAACACTGTCCCACTTTTACTCTCATTGCCAGACACTCACTGAGGGGTAACCCTGTCCCACTTTACTCTCACTGCCAGACACTGACTGAGGGGTAACACTGTTCCACTTTTACTCTCACTGCCAGACACTCACTGAGGGGTAACCCTGTCCCACTTTACTCTCACTGCCAGACACTCACTGAGGGGTAACACTGTCCCACTTTACTCTCACTGCCAGACACACTCACTGAGGGGTAACCCTGTAATCACACTGCCAGACACTCATTGAGGGGTAACCCTGTCCCACTTCACTCTCACTGCCAGACACACTCACTGAGGGGTAACCCTGTAATCACACTGCCAGACACTGACTGAGGGGTAACACTATCCCACTTTACTCTCACTGCCAGACACTCAATGAGGGGTAACCGTGTCCCACTTTTACTCTCACTGCCAGACACTCAATGAGGGGTAACCGTGTCCCACTTTTACTCTCACTGCCAGACACTCAATGAGGGGTAACCGTGTCCCACTTTTACTCTCACTGCCAGACACTCACTGAGGGGTAACCCTGTCCCACTTTTACTCTCACTGCCAGACACTGACTGAGGGGTAACCCTGTCCCACTTTACTCTCACTGCCAGACACTGACTGAGGGGTAACCCTGTCCCACTTTACTCTCACTGCCAGACACTGACTGAGGGGTAACCCTGTCCCACTTTTACTCTCACTACCAGACACTCATTGAGGGGTAACCCTGTCCCACTTTACTCTCACTGCCAGACATTCCCTGAGGGATAACACTATCCCTCTTTATTCTCACTGCCAGATACTCACTGAGGGGTAACCCTGTCCCACTTTTACTCTCTGTCAGACACTGACTGAGGGGTAACACTGTCCCACTTTACTCTCACTGCCAGACACTCAATGAGGGGTAACCCTGTCCCACTTCACTCTCACTGCCAGACACTCACTGAGGGGTAACCCTGTCCCACTTTACTCTCACTGCCAGACACTCACTGAGGGGTAACCCTGTCCCACTTTACTCTCACTGCCAGACACTCACTGAGGGATAACACTGCCCCTCTTCATTCTCACTGCCAGACACTCACTGAGGGGTAACCCTGTAATCACACTGCCAGACACTCATTGAGGGGTAACCCTGTCCCACTTTACTCTCACTGCCAGACACTCAATGAGGGGTAACCCTGTCCCACTTTACTCTCACTGCCAGACACTCATTGAGGGGTAACCCTGTCCCACTTTACTCTCACTGCCAGACACTCAATGAGGGGTAACCCTGTCCCACTTTACTCTCCATGCCAGACACTCAATGAGGGGTAACCCTGTCCCACTTTACTATCACTGCCAGACACTCAATGAGGGGTAACCCTGTCCCACTTTACTCTCACTGCCAGACACTCAATGAGGGGTAACACTGTCCCACTTTACTCTTACTGCCAGATACTCACTGAGGGATAACACTGTCCCACTTTACTCTTACTTCCAGACACTCATTGAGCGGTAACCCTGTAATCACACTGCCACTCATTGAGGGGTAACCCTGTAATCACACTGCAAGACACTCAATGAGGGGTAACCCTGTAATCACACTGCAAGACACTCAATGAGGGGTAACCCTGTAATCACACTGCAAGACACTCAATGAGGGGTAACCCTGTCCCACTTTACTCTCACTGCCAGACACTGACTGAGGGGTAACCCTGTAATCACACTGCAAGACACTCAATGAGGGGTAACCCTGTAATCACACTGCAAGACACTCATTGAGGGGTAACCCTGTCCCACTTTACTCTCCCTGCCAGACACTCACTGAGGGGTAACACTGTCCCACTTTACTCTCCCTGCCAGACACTCACTGAGGGGTAACCCTGTCCCACTTTACTCTCCCTGCCAGACACTCAATGAGGGGTAACCCTGTCCCACTTTACTCTCCCTGCCAGACACTCACTGAGGGGTAACCCTGTCCCACTTTTACTCTCACTGCCAGACACTCACTGAGGGGTAACCCTGTTCCACTTTTACTCTCACTGCCAGACACTGACTGAGGGGTAACCCTGTAATCACACTGCCAGACACTCAATGAGGGGTAACCCTGTCCCACTTTACTCTCCCTGCCAGACACTTACTGAGGGAAGAAAAGGGGGTTTCTTAAACAGTCTCTGGTGCTTTTGGAAAGACTGTCTGACACCACCGTGTAATGTGGCTTGGGACTGGCTGCTCGGTGCTTCATTCACAGCAGGTGTGTGTGTGTGTGTGTGTGTGTGTGTGTGTGTGTGTGTGTGTGTGTGTGTGTGTGTGTGTGTGTGTGTGTGTGTGTGCGTGTGTGTGTGTGTGTGTGTGTGTGTGTGTGTGTGTGTGTGTGTGTGTGTGTGTGTGTGTGTGTGTGTGTGTGTGTGTGTGTGTGTGTGTGTGTGTGTGTGTGTGTGTGAGTGTGTGTGTGTCTGTGTGTGTGTGTGCGTGTGTGTGTCTGTGTCTGTGTGCTCGTGTTTGTTTAGTGGGGTGGTGGTGGTGGCAATGATAGATTTGGGCGAAGAGGATGAATTTCTTGAATAATTTAAGAGCTGACTTGGACACGATTCTTCGTGAAAATTGGACGACTGGAAAAACAGTAAAGAATTGAAAAAAGAAAGAAAAAAAAAAAAAAAAAAAAAAAAAGAAAAGGAAAAAAGTCTGATGCTGAAATAATGGATTTTGGTGTAAAATGGAGGGGTTGCAATTAGTCATCCCGAGGACGATGTGCCATTTGTAGTTGGACAGAACCCATTGTTCTTATGCTGTAGCGGTCTGTGGGTGGGTGGGTAGGGGGTGGGAGGGGGGGTGCAAATCGAACTGGCAAGGTGTGTGGCAGCAAAAATTGTCGCAAGGGACATATTGTCGCCGGCACATAATGTATTGCCACCAGCATACGTTGTCGCCGGCACATAATATATTGCCACCAAAATATATTATCTCCGACACATAATGTATTGCCATCAGCATATATTGTCGCCGGCACATAATATATTGCCACCAGCATACATTGTCTCCGGCACATAATATATTGCCACCAGCATACATTGTCGCCGGCGACAATAATCGTATGCTGCGACAAGGGGGTGTGGAGGCAACAGAAAGACCAAGTTTCGTTTTGATCGTTTTTTTTAACAGAGGGAGGTAGTAGAACGGTTAAGACGCTTATCTGCTGAAATTTCAGCATTTATCCGTGTGTGGGGGGTGGGGGGCGGGGGGTGCGATGCGGGTGTGTGCTGATTATCTGGTTGTGGTTTTCCGCAATTCATCTTTATTCTTATCTTATCTGTCTATTATAATCAATGTGCAGTATAGTAGGCTATGTTTATAATTATATTCAAATAATGTTTCTTAATTCTTTCTGTTTTTACATTAAGAATACTAGTTATTACCTGCAGTGTGTGGATGTATGTATGAAACGATGTATGTGATATTTTTTACATTTGTATCTTCGTAATATTTGTTGGGGCTGTTGTTGGCTTTTACAGTTATGGTCCCCATGTTGTTTACTTGTCTATGTTGTGATAATGCACCTGACCAAATTTCTCCAGTTGGAGATAATAAAGTTGTTCTTATCTTATCTTATCTTATCTTACAGTGTCCGTGAGGAGCTGAGTTCCATTCCCGCTCTCGCCTTTTCTCCGAAGCTTGACTGCATAAAAAGGATCCTGGGCATCTAGTCATTCGGATGCGAAGGTAAACCGTGGTCCCGCGTGTAGCACGCCCTTGGCGCACTGGGAAAGAAACCACGGCAACAAAACGGTTGTCCTCTGGCAAAGTTCTGTAGAAGAAATCCACCTTGATAGTTACACACACACACACACACACACACACACACACACACACACACACACACACACACACACACACACACACACACACACACTGCCGAAATTCAGAGTGGAATGCTTTGCTTTCGTCAGTTCTTCGGTGACCGAACAACTACGGGCCGAGTGGTTAGAGCATAGGACTTGGAATCTGAGGGTTCTGGGTTTGACCCAGGAAGATGATTGGTGAGTCAAGGCTGGGGACTGCTCCTATCTCCGTGGTCAACAAATGTGCAGACCTGTCGTGATGTGCCTGATGAATGTGTGTGTGTGTGTGTGTGTGTGTGTGTGTGTGTGTGTGTGTGTGTGTGTGTGTGTGTTGTGTGTGTGTGTTTGTGTGTGTGTGTGTGTGTTTGTGTGTGTGTGTGTTTGTCTCTGTGTATGTGTGTATGTGTGTGTGTGCGTGTGTGTGTTTGTGTGTGTGTGTGTGTGTGTTTGTCTGTGCGTGTGTGTTGTGTGTTGTGTGTGTGTTTGTCTCTGTGTGTGTGTGTGTGTGTGTGTGTGTGTGTGTGTGTGTGTGTGTGTGTGTATTTGTGTGTGTATGTGTGCGAGCGCACACATGTCTGTGTATAATTATGTGTTTAAACATGTCCGTGCGTGGGCACATCTGTGCGCATCTTTGTGTGAACAGAGGAATGCGGTTAAACAACAACGATGATAACAACAACAACAACAACAACAACAACTACCGCCAAAAAGCACTCTGTTCGCAAGTCGCAAACTTAGAACAAACAATCAAACCTCAATCCACACACAAACAAACCAGTTGCCAACGTCAGGAAGTGCTTTAACCTCATTAACACAAAGCCTTGAAACACGAAAACAAGAAACGAAACAAACTTATGCAAATCAAAAAAAAAAAAAAAAAAAAAAAAAAAAAAAGGAGGCCCATAAATCAAAAGGAAATTAAATAAACCGCAACAAAAACTACGACAGCAGCAACAACAACACGACAATAAAATATGATTGTGATAGCAAACTTTGAATAAAACATTTTTTCGCAGATAAGAAATGCGTGCAAAATCCAAAGAAAACAAGATGGCCATGCAGTACATAAATGTGGCCCTCCACCAGGGAATGAGTCGCTTTGCACCAGAGGTCGATTTTTAGTTATTGATGTATCATAAATCTCCATATAAATGTTATCAGCACTTATGATGGGTTGTCCGGCAATTTCCACATTATTTCCCCTGTTTTCTTTTTTTACATTCAGTTTGTTTCCGAAGAGGGTAAAATTGTAAATTTGTTTCAATGACATTGTCATATATACTCTACATATTTCTCCCCTCTCGAATGACGTAAAAAAAGGTCAGTCGCAGAGTGGAAGGGAAGAAATGTAAAGTATCTCTCTCTCTCTCTCTCTCTCTCTATATATATATATATATATATATTACAATGATATTAACCGATTTACAACTTTTTCCGTCTTGTACACGGGTAAAAGTACAGGGGAAGAAATGTAGGTACTGCCGGGTGTTTTTTTTTTTTTTTTTTTTTTTTGCTATCTTTTCGCATTCCTCTGTTCACACAAAGACGCGCACAGATGTGCCCACGCACGGACATGTTTAAACACATATACACAGACATGTGTGCGCGCG
>NC_134888.1:35799538-35802038 GCF_041734735.1 Babylonia areolata | reverse complement strand
GCGCTTAGTCAGGCCTTCAGGGAAAAGAAAGGATAAATGAATTATAATAAACAAGTAAATAAGTCAATCTAAATGTAAAATAAAATGAATATAAGTAAGTAATTAAATAAAGAAATAAAATGAAGGGGGGCAAAGGACCAAAATCCCTCCCCCCCAATCCCCCCCCCCCTCTAACTCCGGCCCCCCACTCCATTGCGGCGGGCGTGTATTAACGACTCGGTCAGTGTTAGGATACCCGTTCATTCACAGCATAGACCCGCCCTTCCCATCCCAAGAAAACCAAACCGATCAGATAAATAATGCACACACACACACACACACACACACACACACACACACACAAAGAGTATTGTACGAAAAAATATGACCACCTTGTGACACACACACGTCAGGTTCGTATACACGTGCAAATCGCCCACAAATACTGATGGTCAGAAAGAGCTCAGTGCTGAAGATACGCGCAGTACACAGGAGTGCATTTAAGTTTTTTTTACAGTGAAAGTTGTGTGCTGCGTGTACCGGTATCATGAGCACCGCTGTATGCTGCGTGGATGGGTATCACTGATATCGCTATATGCTGTGGGTGTGGGTATCATGTGCGCCGCTGTATGCTGCAAGTGTGGTTTATCTGGAGCACAGCTATAAGCTGCGAGTATGGGTATCTTGAACACAGCTGTATGCTGCTTATGTTGGTATCACTGGCACCGCTACATACTGCGTGTATGGGTAACAAAAGCGCCGCTATATGCTGCAGGTTTGGGTATCTTCCTCTGTGTGTGTGTGTGTGTGTGTGTGTGTGTGTGTGTGTGTGTGTGTGTGTGTGTGTGGACCAGAGTTCAGTTTGGTTACTTTGACAGCGTACATTCCTTTCTGTCCAGGTGAATTTGTGGTGAGCTTGGAAACGGAGGGGGTGTGCACACCTGTGTGTGTGTGTGTGTGTGTGTGTGTGTGTGTGTGTGTGTGTGTGTGTGTGCATGCGTGCGTATGCGTGCGTGCGTGTGTGTGTGTATGTGCGTGCGTGCGTGTGTGTATACGTGCATACTATCGTGTGTGTGTGTGTGTGTGTGTGTGTGTGTGTGTGTGTGTGTGCATGCGTGCGTATGCGTGCGTGCGTGCGTGTGTGTGTGCGTGTGTGTGTGTGTGTGTGTGTGTGCGAGCGCGTGTGCGTCTTTGTCAGTGTGTGCGTTCTCGTGTGTGTGTGTGTGTGTGTGTGTGTGTGTGTGTGTTAGTAGAATACCCGCCCAAATATATACTTACCTCGCAGTAGAGGACTAAGGGGAGTAATTCTGGTCCGATGCCCGTATACACCCCCTCCCTGGCCTCCTCAATACTAAACTCAGAGAAGAGAGGGGCAGTAATTCTGGCCTGATGTCCGAACACCCTATATTTCCATCCCAAAGTTCTGGCCATACGTCTAATACAATAGTTCTTATCATCAATAGTTTATTGTTGCCTTTCTGTGTGTGTGAGTTCAGTTCAGTTCAGTTCAGTTCAGTTACTCAAGGAGTATCAATGTGTTCGGACAAATCCACATACGCTACACCACATCTGCCAAGCAGACTCCCGACCAGCAGCGTAATCGTACGCGCTTATAAAGAAAGAAGGAAAAAGAAACAAAAAGCACAAACAAATAAATGGATACACCATCAAATTAATGAATAGATAATCAAACAAACAAATAAATAAATGAATAAAAATAGTAAGATAGGAGATATATTATCGAACTAAAACAAAATAAAATGTGGGGCAAATATTCGAACGAGAACTTTGAAGACTGAAGTGGTGAAGGGTTCCATGTGATCAGCAAGCAGTTGAACATGCGTCAGTCGGTCCTAAGAGATAGAAGAAGTCCGTTCTGAATCGAAGCACTGTTTGTTGGGACCTGGGTGCTGAGTGTAAGGAGTTAAGGGCCCGAAACACTTGGACTGAGGGTGGGGGTGGCTTCTTCTCTGAAGATCTTGTACTGTCCAGCTCTCCCCAGAGTTTCTTATCACTATCACAACATGTTGTGCTCCACTGCTCTGAAAATACATGGATAGCTCATTGGCCAGGAAAGCTGAAGCCAACTGGACGCCATATTGTTTCTCGTATCCGGCCGTCAGTCCGTTGACTAGTCGTCTGCTAACAGGTGGTAATTTCCGAACTGTAATCGTGTATCTTCGATGAAATCGTGTTATGCTTGCCCCAACGACATGCCAACTGTTGTGTCTTGACTGAAATCTGCCAGTGGTTTATCTACCAAAGTTATTACTAGAAAACAGTGCAGTGACACGTGGCGCAAATTTGCAGTGGAGACAGACACAGGAATGTCAGCTTAACTAACGCCGCGAGCAAGTGAAACCTTGCCGTGAAGCCAGCTGAGCGCTCGGCTACACAATATGAAGTCACCGCTTCGCGCTGTACTGACACGAGAAGCAAAATGGCTGATTGAACACTTCCGCTGGCTTCAGTTAGCAAAGGGGCTCAAAGAAGGTATGCGCTATCCATCAAATGTTAGACC
>NC_134888.1:35774538-35784538 GCF_041734735.1 Babylonia areolata | reverse complement strand
GAGGTGTATGCATTGCTTTTCCTTGAATGTTCCTTACTGTGAATTTCTCACAAAGTTAAGATGGTGCGATATTTTTCATTATTTCACACACGAAAACACCTTTATTAAAACGACATCTTAGGTAAAAAGACAGAATGTTAAATTACTTGTTGTCACTGACTTATCACTAAGTCTAGGATTTAAGAAATATAAGTTTGATAGAAAGCCGCCGCAAACTTTCTAGAGGTCACAACATGTAGAGGCATAGTCACTATATGATTGTACATAACAACCCCCCTAACGGTCCCCCCCCCCCCACCCCCCAACCTCCCCCCCCCCCCAAAAAAAAAAGAACAACCCCAAAACAACAACAAAAATCAAAAAAGCAAAAACAGCGCGTATATTGATCAAGAAAATGCTAAGCTGAAAATGATTTTCTTTTCAATAGTTTCTTAGATAAAGAAGAAATAAGAATTTACCAAGATTATAATCAATGTTTACCCCAAGAAAATTGTGAAAATCCACTTCTTCTAGAATTTTATCAATGACTCTAATATCATTTTCAATTCATGTTGCATATTTGACGTTTTGTTACGAGCATAAACATGGTTTTAGGATGAAGGGCCATTTGATTTAAATACTAAACAAGATGACCTGCAGCCTTTTGTAAATTGATGCTCACCATATTGACATTTTTGTCTGTGTTGTAAAGAGTAGTATCGTCCTCAAATGAAAAAAAAAACGTTCACACACACGGTGATGAAAAGCGCAAAAGAAGATCAGTGACATGAATTGAAAATAGAACTGCTACTAAATTTGATCCCGCGGAACTCATCACTTAACTGGCATGAGTGGGGACACGGGAGAATCTTTAAAAACAAATTTGTACTTCTATGGTAAGAAACGATGATATAAGAGGGACTGATTCTGTGGATAAGCCATAAAATGGCAAGCTTTCGAGAAAGCGAGAGATAGATAGATAGATAGATAGATAGAGAGAGAGAGAGAGAGAGAGAGAGAGAGAGAGAGAGAGAGAGAGAGAGAGAGAAAATGATAGGTGGGTGGGACGGAGATGAATAAAACCCCACAAAATTTGCTGGCTGTGTTCAATAACAAAGCTTACATAATTAATCACAGTGTTTTGTGTTGTTAATCACAGTGTTTCCTGTTGAAAACGGCAGACGTTTTGTTGACTTGCTTGAAAAAAAAAAAACAACAACCCCCGCCCTCCCTAACCTCCCCCTACTCCCCCCCCCCCTCCGCTCCCCAAGAAACAAACAAAAAAACCCCACCCCAAACAAACAAACAAAAACAGCAACAACAACAAAAAATGCTTTATAGTTGCTCGGCCGTGTGGGTGACTAGGAATATCGCATCTTAAGATATCCGCGGAGCGTTAGAAAACCAAAGAATAGTTTAAGGAAAAGAAAAGCTTCCTCTTGTGTGTTGTTGTTGTTGTTTATTTATTCTCATTTTTGTCTTATTCATTTATTCATTTATTTATTATTATTGTTATTATTATTATTATTATTCTTGTTGTTGTTGTTATTATTATTATTATTATTATTATTATTATTATTATTATTACTACTACTACTACCTTTTTATATTATAATTATTATTTATTTATTTATGTACGCTTATCTATTATTTATTCACTTAAAAAAATGTTTTTTTTCTCAAGGCCTGACTAAGCGCGTTGGGTTACGCTGCTGGTCAGGCATCTGCTTGGCAGATGTGGTGTAGCGTGTATGGATTTGTCCGAACGCAGTGACGTCTCCTTGAGCTACTGAAACTGAAACTGTTGTTGTTGTTGTTGTTGTTGTTGTTTTCTTTCTGTTGTATTTGTGCCTTTTGTGTTTGTTCTTTCTTTCTTTTGTTGTTGTCGATGTCTTTTTCTTGATTTACATCTCACTGGAGTTTTTGCGGCTGCTTTTGCTAATGACTGCCTGTCTTTCTTTACTCTGTTTCTTTTCTTTTTCTGTCTTTCTGTCTGTCTTTCTTTTCTTCTCTTTTCTTTTCCTTTCTCTCTTTCTTCTTTCCTTCCTTTAGTTCTTTCTTTTGCTTCTTTTCTTTCTTTCTGCCTTTCTTTCTTTCGTTCTTTCTTTTCTTTCTTTCTTTCTTTCGTTCATTCCTTTCTTTCTTTCAATTCTTCCTTTCTTTCTTTCTTTCTTCTTTTCTGTCTTTCTTTCTTCTTTTCTGTCTTTCTTTCGTTTCTTGTTTCTTTTCTTTCTTTATTTCTTCCTGTCTTTCTTTCTTTTCCTCTGGGGCGGGAGGAGGGGGGAGGGGGGGAGAGGAAAGAGGAAAACAGAAAAGGTAGAAAACTACCCAAAAATGCATAACTAACATGCAACAGTTATTTTTGTATTTGTATTTCTTTTTATCACAACAGATTTCTCTGTGTGAAATTCGGGCTGCTCTCCCCAGGGAGAGCGCGTCGCTATACTACAGCGCCACCCATTTTTTTTTGGTATTTTTCCTGTGTGCAGTTTTATTTGTTTTTCCTATTGACGTGGATTTTTCTACAGAATTTTGCCAGGAACAACCCTTTTGTTGCCGTGGGTTCTTTTACGTGCGCTAAGTGCGTGCTGCACACGGGACCTCGGTTTATCGTCTCATCCGAATGACTAGCGTCCAGACCACAACTCAAGGTCTAGTGGAGGGGGAGAAAATATCGGCGGCTGAGACGTGATTCGAACCAGCGCGCTCAGATTCTCTCGCTTCCTAGGCGGACGCGTTACCTCTAGGCCATCACTCCACTTGTTAACATTTAACAGTACCAATTCAATAATGATAATAGTAATAAGAAGCCATTAACACAATTCTGAAGTACATTAAAGGAATGTAGAAATAGGGCTATGAACTAATGCCTGTGAAATTTCGACCATAAGAACCTCCTCAGAAATAACTATCCAAAAATCATCTGCAGAATAGTTATTCTCTTTGAAATTCTTGGGCAAGAAGGTACGTAACTGCTGACAGTGAAACAAACAATGATGCAAGCTGAACTGCTTACCACAAATGCATGTAACATTTTAATACTTTGTCTTCATCGCATCAAGTTTTATACGGAAAAAAGTAGAGGTTATTAATCTTGTATTGCATGCTGATGGATTCGGTATCATTTCTTTAACAACACTCTCGGGGAATAGTTTCAGTTTCAGTTTCAGGAGATCAAGGAGGCTTCACTGCGTTCGGACAAATCCATATACGCTACACTACATCTGCCAAGCAGATGCCTGACCAGCAGCGTAACCCAACGCGCTTAGTCAGGCCTTGAGAAAAAACAAACAACCCCCCCCAAAAAAAAAAACTACTACTAATAATAATAATATGTATAAGGCGCAAAAACTTGATGAAGTCAACTATAAGCTTACAAAAAAAGAAAGTAATAATTAAAAAAAAAAGACAAAAAAAGACAACGATGATGATAAATGAGCAAATAAATGTAAAAAATTCAGACACACAGTCACACATACACACACATATGCATAACAGATATGCACCAAACATGCAGTTTCACAGATATGAAAGCACAGTCAAATACACATAAACATATCTGAGCCCCAACACACACACACACACACACACACACACACACACACACACACACACATTACCCTGCACCCCCTCCTTGCCCCTCCTCCATACACTCATTTCTAGGCCACGTATCGCAGCTTCCACGGCACACACACACACACACACACACACACACACACACACACACACACACACACAGAGGCACACTTACTTGTACAAGCACACACACATACGTCCATATCCCCCACCCCCAACCCCACACACATATACAAAGATATATATATATGCACACCCGCACGTTCCAATATTCCGTTGCTCCTACAGTGTAGGCATGCATACACACACCCCTCGTCCTCTACCCACCCCACCCCCACTCCACACACACACATACGCACGTGCACAGAACTCTCCTGACACTTGTGTACACTTACACCCTCGCGCATGCACAAACGCCCACAAACACACAGACCCACACAAACTCACAAACACACACACATACACACATGCACAGAGGCTGCCACTGATTGGCCGCAAGAGGGATGGGAGAAGATCTCTGATGCCAAGAACGTGGCGTCTAGTGTGTTGCTCAGTCTATTGTATTTGGAAAAGCCCACAGAGACTCTGTTCCGTTTTGAAGAAATTTGCGCAATGTTGGTTTGGAAATGATGCCGATATTTGTTTGATTCGCAAAGCATCGTGCTCTACCTTTCATGGTAGACTTTCGGCCGCTCCCTCTCTCTGCCTTTATTTCTTTGAGGCGATCGATGGTGTGATGGCCTTATACCTGTTCTTTTTGATATTCTTTGACTTTTCTGAGGATTTCCGATTTTCCTAGATGTAGGCCGCTCGTTGGTGTTGCGTTACCAGCCAGTCTGTCTGTTCGTTCATTTGGCATCTCGGGGAATAATGTCCCAATATGTTTTTAAAATGTTTCCTTCCATCGGTTATGAAATCGACCCCATGCTGTTTTTTCTAACAAAGTGTATGCCTCTTTTACGGAAAGACGGACGCGTATTTTTGTCGATTTTTCTGAATCTTGTGCTCCTCTGTTAGCTCCTTATCAGCAGTTTCACTGCCATGAATGCACACATGAGAAGGCACCCAACAAAAACTGACCTCAGTCCCTTTAATCCTCAATGTACCAAATGATTTGCCTCAATAACTAAGTCAAATCTTGTTTCAAGGCTAAACAATTCTAGAGCATAAAGTACTGGTTTGGAATCAACAAAGAATGCTATTTTCGAGAAATCTATTTGATGTCTCATTAAGTAATTCAGAGCTTGTATAACAGCAATTAGCTCAGCCGTGAATATGGAAAGATGTTTTCCAATAAAGTAAGATTTTTCAACTTTGAAGGCAGGGCAGGGATACAGAAAGCCGCACCAGCGTTTTTGTCATCAACAACAGATCCATTTGTAAATATGTGGAGATGATTCTGATATTTTTCTGCAATATGAATTCTGGCAGTACTTGTGATATTGATGTTTTCTTCCTTTTTTGTTTCATAACAACTGATATCAAAATCTGCTTTCAAAAAAGGAACAGGAGTATGATGTGGCTTTGCAGCTAACTCTTTCATGTTTACATCAGATTCTTTGAACAAATTTGAAACGTAAGTTGCAACTGTTTCTTGTGATGAAATGGCTTTAGCTCTTTTTGGAACATAAATGTCAGATCTTGCTGTCAGTTCATCAGCAATGAAACTTTTTGTCATTGAAGTGTATCTCACAGCGAATTTTGCTGTTGCTAACTCACGATGTTCATTTCATGGAAGAATTCCGGCTGTTTTGTATGTTTCCTGGTTGGATGCATGAAAGGGCACTCCGAGGGCAATTTTGATAGCCTTACAGTCTACACTCTGAATCTTTTGTAATAGATATTTAGGTGCACTGAAAAATATTTCTTGTGCAATAGGCTATCTTAGATCTTACAAGGGCCAAGGAAAGATGAATCAATGTTTTTGTATCCATTTTCCAGGGTAATCAGCTTATAATTTTATTGAAATTGATACTTTTCCTTGCCTTTGTTAAGATGTAATTAAAGTGAATGTTCCATGTCAGCTTTGAAGTAAGATAAACACCTAAAAACTTCACCACCTGTTTATAATCAATGACGTCACCAAGTATTTTAAAAATGGGTATGCTAGATGGGTTACCACCTGAATTAAACAACATCATACATGTTTTTTCAGTCGATAAAGCTAGACCATTTTCAAACATAACCAAAGTTATCACGATCAGATTGATACAAACGAAGTATGTAATTCTGTGCTCTTTGTGGGGTTTACTTTTTTTTTAGATTGACACCCATCCACATACATATATCATCAGCATACTGTACTAAAACTACACGATTTGACAATGCTTTTGGGAGATCCTGAATAAGAATATTAAAGAGAATAGGGGCTATAACTGAGCCCTGTGGAATTCCCATGTCAAGTTTATGTGGCAAAGAATAATGCGTTCCCACCCTTGCTCGAATAATTCTACTAGATAAAAAGCTTTTCATATACCCATAGAGATTACACCCTATGTGTGTGTGTGTGTGTGTGTGTGTGTGTGTGTGTGTGTGTGTGTGTGTGTGTGTGTGTGTGTGTGTGTGTGTGTGTGTGTGTGTGTGTGTGTGTGTGTGTGTGTGTCGCTGTTGTTGTTGTGTGTGTGTTAGTGTGTCTGTCTGTCTGTTCTTGTTGTTGTTGTTTTTCTTACCACCCTCCCCCCCCTCTCTCTCTCTGTCCTGTGTTGCTACCATGCTTATGCCTTTATGCAGTATTGTGTTCGCATGCCATGACTTTAAGTAGCGTTGTGCAGTGCATGCAATGACATATATAATGTGGTATTGTGTAGTGTGGACCCTGTTTCAGGGCGGGGACTGGATGACAAAAGCGCGACAGTGCTCATCTATTATCCTCGAAAATAAAGAATTTTATCTTGTCTTGCCCTCTCTCTCTCTCTCTCTCTCTCTCTCTCTCTCTCTCTCCCCCTGTATCCCATCCTCCATCTCTCTGTCTCTGTCTCTGTCCCCCCCCTCTGTGTGTGTGTGTGTGTGTGTGTGTGTGTGTGAGAGAGAGAGAGAGAGAGAGAGAGAGAGAGAGAGAGTGTGTGTGAGTTCTTTTTTCCCTTTTCCTTCTTTTTCTTTCTCTTCTTTTTTCCTGTCTTTCTTTCAGCCTTTCTTTCCATTCCTTTCCTTTTTTTTCCTTGCTTGCTTTCTTTCTTCGTTTTTTGTTATTGTTCTTCTTCTTCTTCTTCTCCTCCTCCTCCTCCTCCTTCTTCTTCTTCTCATGTCCTCTGTCCCCTTTCTCTCTTGCCTCGCACTTATTCTTTCTTTCTTTCTATCCTTCTTTCTTTCTCTCGTGGATCTACCCTCCTTTTCTTCTTTTGTTTGATTCTTTTCTTTTCTTTCTTTCTTTATCATTTTTTCCCCCTCACTCATACATGCCCAGTGTCATTTTCTGGAAGGAAATCGAAGCTCAGAACGAACTGCGAATCATTATCGCCTGTGTGCATTAACTCACTCAGTACGGCCAGTCCTGTCTTCTCCTCTACACAGACCCCTCGGATGTCCAGTGGGTGTCTGAATGACCCAACCTTTAGCTTCCGTCGTCAGAATTGTGGTATTCTTTGTCAACATTCACGTCTTCAGTATAAGAGCCTTACGCTTGAAATACTTTGATGATGGTAATTGGGGTGAAACGCTGTTAACGTCGTCTCTTTCGCCGTTAGTATGGAGAGAGTTAAACGTGATCTACCCCTCCTTATTTCTGTCTTTTCTTCGTTATTTCATTTTTTTTTCGTGCATTAAACACGATTTATCTCCTCTTTCTTTCTTTCTTTTCTTTTTTCTTTCTTCTTTCTTTTTTTCTTCCCTTGTTCCTATACCTTTTTCTTTCTCTGCTTAGGTCTTATATTGCGGTTTGTTCCTTTGCCTTCCTTTTTGACTTTTGTTTCGTTATTTTTTATTTATTTATTTATTTATTTATTTATATATTTATATATTTATTTACTTTATTTTATCTTTTTTTTTGTACGCCTATAGTTGACTTCATCAAGTTTTTTGCGCCTTATACATATTATTATTAGTAGTAGTAGTTCTTTGTTTTTGTATGTATTTATCTGTTATTATTATTATTTAAAAAAAAATATTTTCTCTTATTTTATATTTTTTTCTCAAGGCCTAAGCGCGTTGGGTTACGCTGCTGGTCAGGCATCTGCTTGGCAGATGTGGTGTAGCGTATATGGATTTGTCCGAACGCAGTGACGCCTCCTTGAGCTACTGAAACTGAAACTGAAACTATATTTGTTTCATTGTTTTTTTTTTCTCCCTTTCTTTCTTTCTTTGTCTTTTTTTCTTGTTCGTACTTTGCCTTCCTTCTCTGTTCTTTTCTTCTTTATTTTCTGTCTATGTGTGTTTGTTTATTTTCTTCTTTCTAAATGTCTTTTTTTCCCCCGTGGTTTCATTTTTTTGTTTCTTTTTCTTTCACCGCATTTTTTTCTTTCTTTCTTATTGACCTTTCTGGGTTTTTTCCCTGTCCTGTCGTGTTTTACTTGTTTGTTTTTTTTCCCCCTTTTTTTTAAATATAATTTTTACAGGAATATTTTAGACACTTGGAAGGTTTGGGTTCGTTTCGAAAGCTCAACATAAAATGGGTGTTGTTATCACAACCTATCAACACTATGTTATCATTTGATGTAGTCTTCAATGAATGGGAAAGCAGTGTAGTTTTCTCCGTTCATTAAAAAAAAACAACAACAACAATTCTTTCATTGAGTTGAATGTTTTGGATTGTAAGTGGGACTGACTGACACTTGATTGTCTTCTTGTTATCCTAATTGATCTGTTGGTTTATTTGTCTTCCAAACCCCCGCCCCCACCCCACTCCCACCCTCCCCCAAAAAGAAAAGAAAAGGTCAAGTGATTGAATTAAAGTTCTGAAAAATCCCAGTACGTAAACCAATCACCAAACTTGCCTATTAGTAAATCATTAACCACTTAATTGATTTGTGACATAAAGAGTTACATTATTCCTCAGTAGTTAGACAGTAGTTACACAGCTCGTTGAATGACACACACACTGTTTCTGGACCTTGCGATTGGAATGAACTTCCTTTTTCGCTTCGTCAAGTCTCCACACTCAGCTCTTTCAAGTCTGGCCTTAAAACCCACCTCTTCCCAAAATAGCCTCCCTTGCCTGCCCTTCCTTGTCTTTAGTTTCTACAGTATTAGAGTTATGCATGCGTGTGAATGACTGGTGCGAAAGCGCTTTGATTTGTCTCTGCACAAGATCCAGCGCTATATAAATACCATTATTATTATTATTATTATTATTATTACACACAAACACACCACTGAGCACAAGAAAAGCAGACGACAGAGGGTCAATCAAGATGCAGACGACGACGGACGACGGACTAGCCTATGGAGCCTGGAAAACTCATTAGACGCGTCTGGAAGATAAAAGCTTTCCCTCGCTCTTTCGTCCTAGTCTATACAAGCAGCTCACATGATGTAGCGCTGTTTAACGCGTGCTGATCATTCTCCAGGCTATGTTGCTTCCCTTCCACTTCCCCCATCTGGCTTCAAAGGGGCCAGGGGGTTTTTAGTGCCGTTGATTGGAAAGATGACAATGCAGCACGAGCGAAGGGTCACGCTCAAAAGGTCGGAGAGTGTGGGACACTTTTAGACGGACGGACGGACGGACGGACGGTCTCGGCGGCTTGCATGCACGCACGCACGCAGGCACGCACGCACGCAGGCACACACACACGCACGCGTCTACCTCCTTTCTTGTGTTCTGTCCGCGTCGGATGACTCGATGTCTGCAATATTTTGCGTTTTCTCTTGTTAGTTGATCCTGCCTGCTATTTCTTGCTGCCCACGCCTCGCCCCAACTCTCTCTCCTATCTCCAAACTCCGTCCTTACTTTTTTTTTTTTTTTTTTTTTTTTTTTTTGTAAGCGAACCTGCATCCTTTTATCAGCAGATCTCTCTCTCTCTCTTGCTCGATCACTTGCTCTCTCTTTTTGCTCTATCATTTGCTCTCTCTCTTGCTCGATCACTTGCTCTCTCTCTCTCTGTCTCTGTCTGTCTCTGTCTCTGTCCATGTATCTGTCTGTCTGTCTGTCTCTCTCTCTCTCTCTATATATATATATTTCGCTTTTTCTATTTTTCTGTATGTTTCTTCTTGCCTACCCTCTCTATTCTAATGTAACACTTTAAACTCTTCTTTCATGTGTAATGTGTGCAGGTTTCCTGGTCACCAAATCACCACAGCACTGTCATTATCTTGCTGCCGAACGAGATGAATTGCGGGGGAGGGGGGAGGGGGGGGGGGGTTAGATGGAGAGGCGCAAGCGCGGGGAGGAGGTGGGGGTGGGTGGGTGGGGGGTTAATCCCCTGCCTGTCACATCGTTGTGAAGATGGATATTTGTAAAGGTTATCAGTTAATATCAGGTCGTGTCCCTCCATACCGTTTCGCTGTGTATTGA
>NC_134888.1:35769538-35772038 GCF_041734735.1 Babylonia areolata | reverse complement strand
CTGTCTGTCTGTCTGTCTCTGAACGCGTGCGCGCGTGCGCACACACGCATACACACTCACACACGCACGCGCACACACACACACACACACACACACTCGCGCATACACACATATATGCACACATACACATGATTATATCACACATTGACACGTACATACGTATACACATACACATATTCATGTCACACATATCCACATAAACACATATATGCACACATACTCATAATTACATCATACATTCACACACACACACACACACACACACACACACACACACACACACACACACACACAAACGCACACGCGCGTGCGCGACATGCTTGATTACTTCCCACTTGAACCGTGTATTTGCGTTCCCAGAACCAAGAAGCCCTTAGAGTCACCGAGGAGGACAAGACTGACCGAAGAAGGCAGGGAAAAATTACACAGTCAATGGATTAACCCTTTCACCGCCAAGCTCGCTTTTATGCACAGTCGTGGTAGAAGACCCATGTCACTGAAAGGTGACCATTCATTGGTCTGTTATCCATGAACCTACTGCTCTTAATGTTCGGTGGTAGGATAGGCCATATTTTCTATACATCGCATGGGGAATCCCCAGCTATTCTTAGCCACTGTCTTTCCTGTGTTTATACCACAAGGGAATTTTGTACTCTAAATTGACTGGCGGTGAAAGGGTCAAAGGTTCTTAGTCCCTCAGTCTTTTCATCGCTTTGGCGGGCAGTGAATTCACTTTCACTTTGTCATAGACTCGGCATAGGAAGTCGGGGTCTTGTCCTCTCCTTCCGTCGCATTGAAATTAATGATCAACCTTCCCCGACCGAAGTTAAGTAACTATTCATACCTAGGTGGAGCGAAGAATATCGGAGAAGAAAATAAATAAATAAATAAATAAAAGAAAGGAAAAGACAAGACACATCATCGTGCCCAAACGGGACATCGAACTCTGAGCAGACGGGCGCAATAGCCAAGTGGTTAAAGCGTTGAACTTTCACTCTGAGCGTCCCGAGTTCGAATCTCGGTAACGGTGCCTGGTGGGGTAAAGGGTGGAGATTTTTCCGATCTCCTAGTCAACATATGTGCAGACCTGCTCGTGCCTGATCCCCATTCGTGTGTATACGCAAGCAGATGATCAAATACGCAAGTTAAAGATCCTGTAATCCATGTCGGTGTTCGGTGGGTTATGGAAACAATAACATACCCAGCATGCACCACCCCCACACCCCCGCAAAATAACGGAGTACGGCTGCCTACATGGCGGGGTAAAAGCGGCCATACACGTAAAAGCCCACTCGTGTGCATACGAATGAACGTGGGAGTTGCAGCACACGAACGAAGAAGAAGAAGAAGAAGAAGAAGAAGAAGAAGAAGAAGAAGAAGAAGAAGAAGAAGAAGAAGAAGACCTCAGATTACTCGTATTTTGTATTTGTATTTGTATTTCTTTTTATCACAACAGATTTTTCTGTGTGAAATTCGGGCTGCTCTCCCCAGGGAGAGCGCGTCGCTACACTACAGCGCCACCCATTTTTTTTTGTATTTTTTCCTGCGTGCAGTTTTATTTGTTTTTTCTATCGCAGTGGATTTTTCTACATAATTTTGCCAGGAACAACCCTTTTGTTGCCATGGGTTCTTTTACGTGCGCTAAGTGCATGCTGCACACGGGACCTCGGTTTATCGTCTCATCCGAAAGACTAGCGTCCAGACCACCACTCAAGGTCTAGTGGAGGGGGAGAAAATATCGGCGGCTGAGCCGTGATTCGAACCAGCGCGCTCAGATTCTCTCGCTTCCTAGGCGGACGCGTTACCTCTAGGCCATCACTCCACAGTGGGAATCCAAGTCGAGTTCGACCAGTTGCCTCAGCTGCTCCTGGACACAGTCATGGTATAGGTGTTTGAAAGGAAACAAACTGTCAAGCTTCGCTTTTGTCTGATTTTAATACGACTGAATATCACAATTTACAGCAGCATAAACAAGAACAAAAACAACAACAGCAAACCCCACAAAAGCAAACTGCTGTCAAGCTTCGCTTCTGTCTGATCTCGGAACGACTGAAGATCACAATTCGAAACTGCGTCAACAACAACAACAACCAACTTCTACAACAACATCCTCAACGAACCCCTACTCACATTGTATCTGGCCGTCTGCGTGAAGTCGCTGAGCTCATTGATGCTACCCGTTGAGCGATGAGCATCAGATCCTCTGAGCAGGTCCGGCCTGGACTCCAACAGATTGCTGCGACTTTTCAGCAGCTAGAAAAAAAACAAAAAAAAACTTAACAGACACAAGGAATGACAGTAATGAAGGGGAAAAAAACGAGAGAAAGTGACCCAAAGAAGAAGAAACAATTAACACGGACATGAGAGAGAGAGAGAGAGAGAGAGAGAGAGAGAGAGAGACAGAGAGAGAGAGAGAGAGAGAGAGACAGAGAGAGAGAGACAGACAGAGAGACAGAGAGAGGGGGGAGATGGGTGGATGGTTTATTCATATAAGGCCATT
>NC_134888.1:35757038-35762038 GCF_041734735.1 Babylonia areolata | reverse complement strand
AGACAGACAGACAGACAGACAGACAGACAGACAGACAGACATAGACTGACAGAGAGACAGAGACAGAGAGAGAGAGACAGAGACACAGAGAGACACACACACACACAGAGAGAATCAACGAGATGTATATCATTACCCGTTAAATTGTGATTTCATAAAGTCGTGCTTAACGATGTGGATTTCGAACACTTTTGACCTGGTTGGGACACCATATGTCTTGAGGAATTAACCTGTACCTATCTGTCTCTACGCTGTGTGTTACCTGTGTGCTGGCTGATGGGGACAGCGCCAAGATGCAAACGGCTTGAAGTTGTGTCCCTTTAGTATGCAAGAGTTACCGTTCTTCATTTCTTTCTTCCCTCTCTCCCTCTTTCCTATCTCTCTGTTGTTAAAGCGTGTCTTACTGAAACATATCTTCTGCTCTTATTCATTGTTTACTTTTGTATTTCCCTGGTTAAGATTTACTTTCAGTTTCTCAAGGGGGCACCTCTGCGTTCGGACAAATCCATATGCGCCTCACCATATATGCTAGGCAGATGCCTGACCAGCTGCATAAGCCAACGCGCTAATCAGGCCTTGAGCAGATGCATGCATATTAATTTTTGTATATCTATCGAAGTGGATTTCTTCGTAAAGAAGTTTGCCAAAGGACAACGCTGGTAACCATGGCATCTTTTTCAGTGCGCCGAGTGCGTGCTACCAAACGGGACCTCAGTTTATCGCATCATTCGAATCAGTTTGATTTTCCAGTCATACCTGGGAGAAAGGGCGAGAGCGTGGGATTCGAACCTACTCCCTCGTGGACACTTCATTGGCGGATGAGCGTCTTAACCATTCTGACAAATCCCTCCCTTGTAAAAGCGTGCCTTACTGAAACACATCTTCTGTTCTTAGAGTTCATCCACTGTTAACTTTTCCCATTTCCCTTGTTGAAGCGTGCCTTACTGAAACACATCTTCTATTCTTAGAGTTCATCCACTGTTAACTTTTCCCATGTCACTTGTTGAAGCGTGCCTTACTGAAACACATCTTCTATTCTTAGAGTTCATCCACTGTTAACTTTTCCCATTTCCCTTGTTGAAGCGTGCCTTACTGAAACACATCTTCTGTTCTTGTTCATCCATTGTTAACTTTCCCATTTCCCTTGTTGAAGCGTGCCTTACTGAAACACATCTTCTATTCTTAGAGTTCATCCACTGTTAACTTTTCCCATGTCCCTTGTTAAAGCGTGCATTACTGAGGTACGACTTATCTGGTGAAAAATATCAGATGCGTAGTACAGTATATTTTCAAACATCATTTTGATATTTTTTCTCTTTGACTGGTACTAGGAACTGACGTGCTACCAGCCCTGAAATTGTCCCTCAGTGGTAGGCTGCATTGTCAGTACAATGATGTGATTTGAAAGGCAGCACTTGTTTGTGCTGTGGCGTTCTTAAAAAAAAAAGAAAAAAAAAAAAGGGGGTCACTTTCCACACTGACTTTCTTGACGTGTCTGTTTCCTTGAGCGCTTTGAGTAACGCTAACATTCTGTATCAGAATCTTCTTCGTTTTACAATGCATCTCGCGAGGATCAACACAGCCATTAGGCACTTAATCAACTTAATTAAGCAATTAATCACACTGGGAACATTAGAACGTGTTGTGACCCTTGAGCTGTTTAATCAATCTCCCATGGCAGGGGATACTCCAGACGTTTGCTGATCAAAAGCCACACAAATGGACCAGCCTTTAAAACCCCGCTCAGCAGCTTCCTTTATGGCCTCGTTCATGTTGATTAAAGCCGCCAGGAGAATCTGAATTCGCATCTTCGCTTGTGTTGTTGTTGGTGTTGTTGTTGTTGTTGTTGGTGGTGTTGGTGGTGGTGTTGTTGTTGTTGTTGGTGGTGGTGTTGTTGTTGGTGGTGGTGTTGTTGGTGGTGTTGTTGTTGTTGGTGTTGTTGTTGTTGTTGGTCGTGTTGTTGTTGTTGGTGTTGTTGTTGTTGTTGTTGGTGGTGGTGGTGTTGTTGTTGTTGGTGGTGTTGTTGTTGTTGGTGTTGTTGTTGTTGTTGTTGTTGGTGGTGGTGTTGTTGTTGTTGGTGGTGGTGTTGTTGTTGTTGGTGGTGTTGTTGTTGTTGGTGGTGGTGTTGTTGTTGGTGGTGGTGATGGTGGTGGTGGTGGTGTTGTTGGTGGTGGTGATGGTGTTGGTGGTGGTGTTGTTGTTGGTGGTGGTGATGGTGGTGGTGGTGGTGTTTTTTGTTGTTTTATGTAGTTTGTTTTAAGCCTCGCAATCCCTCGTAAACAGAGTAGCAAACTGGTATGCTTTATTGATGAATGAATTGTTTTAAGAAAGTTCAAACAGAGATAGGATCGTTTTCAATGATAAAAAAAATATATATATATATATATATATATATATATATATATATATATATATATATATATTATTCCGCTCTATGTTTTGATTCACCGAAATCAGTTATCTATTCATTTATTCATTAATGTACTTAATAGTTTGATTACCTTTCTTACAACAGCCTGTCTTGATGGTCTGTCTATTGATTCATCTACCTGTCAATACACCTTTAGCTTTAAAAAAAAAAAAAAAAAAAGGTACCACATTTCAATCCAGTGTGAAAATCATATAAAATGAAACATTTATAGAATGAAAAAAAAAAAAAAAAAAAAAAAAAAAAATATATATATATATATGTGTGTGTGTGTGTGTGTGTGTGTGTGTGTGTGTGTGTGTGTGTGTGTGTGTGTGTGTGTGTTTCTCTCACGTGATATATATATATATATATATTTATATACATGTATGTATACAGAGAGAGAGAGAGAGAGAGAGGGAGAGAGAGAATTAATTCCATGTATCCCAACCACCCTCTCTGATCACTCAGACTCTTTCCAAAAGGACCAAGATAATGTTAATAACAATAATAGTAATAATGAAGATACTACTACTACTACTACTACTACTACTACTACTACTACTACTACTACTACTACTACTACTACCACTACTACTAATGATAAATAAAACAAAAACCCCAAACAAACAAAACAAGGACACCTCACCTTCCCGCTCACAGCTCCTCTCCAGGAGGAAGCAGTCGTCAGCTCCAAGCACCTGGCCCCTCGGCCACACCACGCTGCCGGCCTGCGTCACCTGCCACGTGTCGGGGGACGTGGAGTTGAAGTACCACCTCTCCACGAACCCGCTCCGCGCCTCGTAGTCATAGACAACGGCATCGAAACTCCTCTGGTTGCTCTCCACCTCGACCGTCCCCATGGCTCCCTGGAAATCCGCGGTGAAGTTGACAGGAGGGAGGGCGAGAGAAGGGTTGGAGTGCTGTTGGTCCAGGATGTAGCCCAGAGCCAGGACGGTGTCGTGAAGACCTAGCAGGTCCTTGCTGTCGAGGAGTTGAGAGAGTTCGCTGTCGGTCATCAGGTCAGGAGGAGGAGCGGCACTGACGGCGCCGCTGTTGCTTTGGTCAAGGTTCGCGGCGGCCCGTCTGTGGATCGTATGAGGCGAGCGCGTGGAAGAGGAGAGACTTTGGGAAGAGTCGTAGTCGTGGTGGTGGTGGTGGTGGTGGTGGTGGTGCTGGTGCGGTTTGTGTTCTTCAACGACCCACTGCCGGATGTCCCCGTCCTGATTCTGTTGTCTGTGTAGATGTTGATGTTGATTCTGATATGTAGCATATTGTCGTTGTTGTTGTTGTTGTTGTTGTTGTTGTCTCCGTCTTTCTTCTTCTTCTTCTATTGCTTGCTCCATCACAAGTGTGTTGAGGTTCGCTTTCTTTCTGAGCGAAGCAGAAGGACCCGACAGAAACCTGACGCCTTTAAGAAGCTGCTGACTGACATCTCTCACGCTCAGCTGCCCTTTCCGTCTAAGCATCTCTCTGAGGCTCGGCGGGTTTCTGCTCGAATCAAATATCCTTTTATCATTGCCTCCTTTACCGAGCAAAGCCTGTTTAGAAAACTTCAGAGGCAGCGTGGCGTCGCCAGACTCTTTGAGCAACCACTTGGAGGAACCGATGACGCCGCGGACCTCTTTCGACACGGGCTTTCCCACCGAGG
The DNA here is from genome assembly GCF_041734735.1 of Babylonia areolata. Lineage (NCBI taxonomy): Eukaryota > Metazoa > Mollusca > Gastropoda > Neogastropoda > Buccinidae > Babylonia > Babylonia areolata. Next base: position 35,757,980 of record NC_134888.1, on the reverse strand, counting down.
ACACGAAGCGAGGCTCGACGTCAGCACGGCTTTCCTGTTCTTCCCGCGTCATGGAGCTTTGCTGTGATGACATCACGGCGGGCGTGACGTCGTAACCCAACTCCGTCACAGATCGTCGTCGCCTGGTCTCTGACGGGACGGACGTGTTGCCTGGAAAGTTGAAGGCGACGACGAAGACGCTATCCATGACGTCGGAGAGGTTGCCGCCGGTGGCCAGCGACTCCAGGTGGTCCAGAACCACTGGGGCCTGGTACGGGTTGGGCAGCACCAGAATCAGACCGTGTGACGTCACCATGTCCAGTCTGCCGACCGCTTCCAGAACCAGCGGGATGTCAGAGGGAGAGAGCGCCAGCAGAATGCCTGCAACAGAACGTCAAGTCCTTTGAAATTGACTTTCTGAAAGAATGGGGGAGGAGGGGAGGGGGCCGGAGGGACGGGGTTGCGAGGAGGGAGGGGGGGGGGGGGAGAAAAAATGAAAGAAAGACGGAGAGGACCAAAATAAGGAAGAACTGAAGAGAAGAACAGAATAGTCAAACCATAGAAAGATAAGTCACTTTACTGTATCATACTGTACGGGACTGATATGGAACTGTGCTGTGTGTATCGCACTGGAGGTACACGTAGACAAAGACAGAAATAAAGACAAGACAGAAAAGGCTAAAACAAAGAAGTATTGAAGAGAAGAACGAAATAGAAAAACAAAACGAAACGAATACAACAACAACAACAACAACAACAACAACAAAAAGCAGAGAAAGATAAGACACTTTACTGCATTAGTTTCAGTTTCAGTTTCAGTAGTTCAAGGAGGCGTCACTGCGTTCGGACAAATCCATATACGCTACACCACATCTGCCAAGCAGATGCCTAACCAGCAGCGTAACCCAACGCGCTTAGTCAGGCCTTGAGAAAAAAAAAGAAAAGAGAAAAAAGGTGAATAAA
>NC_134888.1:35724538-35742038 GCF_041734735.1 Babylonia areolata | reverse complement strand
ATCATCATCATCATCATCATCGTCATCACCATCATCATCATCATCATCGTCATCATCATCATCATCATCATCATCATCATCATCATCATCTCTACAAAGGAGAGAGAATCAGAGGGGAGGACGACTTTACACACGGTGCCACCGCTGCCACCTATCTAGCCGGAGGCGTATGAACAGGGCCCGCTACTGTTGTCACATTTCACTTATCACCCCTTGGAGACCCTCTCCTGCCGGCAAGACCTGTCTGATGCCAAGGGGTGGGGGAGGGTCTCGTGGCGGCCATTAGAGTTTTCGTCTCCGACAAAAAGGGAGGGAGGGTCTTCTCGATGCTTGTGGAGAGGAGATGCCGGCACACAATACATACATACATACATTCCATGATGTCCTCTTTCCCCCCCCTCCCCCGCCTACCCCCGCCCCTCCCCCCCGCGCGAGCCATCCTACACCACCTCACCAACCTCTCTTCTCTCTCTCTTTCTCTTTCTTTTTCTCTCTCTCTCATGCGCACGTACACACACACACACACACACACACACACACACACACACACACACACACACACACAAAACAAACACACACATACACCAGACGCTCTCGCACACACAAACACACACACGCCAAACGTTCATACACACACGCACACACACACAGACACAGACACACACACACGCCAAACGCACACACACACACACACACATCCACACACGCACACACACACACACACACACACACGCACACACACACACACACACACACACACACACACACACACACACACACATACAAACGTGTACTGTTCTTTAGGAGAGCCATCACATTCATGGTTCTTCTATTATGAATGGGCTGATAAAGCTGATAAGAAAAAAAACAACCCAAAACGGGACAAAAATGGTGATAAAAGGTTCCGATGGAATGCGACTTACATTCTCTGTCAACCACACTCGAAGCGTACATTATGAAATGAAAGGAATTATGGAGCCAGACACCAGGAAATTTAAAACACATCCACACACGCACACACACACACACACACAAGCAACACACACACACACACACACATACAAACGTGTACTGTACACTCTGGTTATTTCATCATCCAAATCGACAATTACATTCAGATGCAGTTTGTCAAACTATCATCTCGACTTGCACAATAATATTGCAACATATTGAATTTCAGACTAATCGTTTCGTTACTGAAAAGAATTAGACAAAAACAGTGTTCAAACACGAAATCTGGTCAAAACGTCACATATTAGATAGAAAGTAAATATTTCAATTGTACATAATATTTAGCTTAGGATCTCGGTTTTTTTTTTCCCTTGACCTATCACAGTTTCAGTGTCATTAACTCACACGCCATTCATTCCGAATCCCCCATACACAGCCACATCCGGGTTCGTCCGTTGCTGTCCAATCGCAGGCAATCCACATAGAACTATCAATGTTAGGTCGCTGTCAGACCACACACAAGAGGAGACCCTGCAATGCTGCTGAGTCACCTCGGTGGTGTTCGGTAGCGCCTGTTCTGATTCAACGTACTGAGGACCACCTACTATGCCCTTTACTGGCGAAAATCGTTTCGTTACGAAGCCAGACTGAGTGAGCGTCTCCTTATTTTTGGTTTCTGAAACTTCACGTGGTTGATTTTTTTTTCTCTATAACATTTCCGAGAGTTTGCTTCATAATCCAGTTGGAGAATCATTTTAGTCGTTTTTATCTGTAATCTCTCTCTCTTTCTTTTCTTGAGCATATTTATGTCCTTCTCTTACCGAAGAGAAGCTTAGCGATTTCTCATTTCTCGTTTTGCCGTTTGTTGTCTAACATGTGATATGAATAGATGTTAAATCCAAGTACACACATACAAAGCTAGGAACCTGCACACACACGCGCATACACACACACACACACACACACACAAAGACATGCACGCAAGTACCCACACATGCGCACGCACGCACACACACACACACACACACACAAATCTCTCTCGGCTTCTCTCTCAAACCTCCACCCCACCCCACCCCGCCCCCTCCAATCTCTCTCCCCCCACCCCTCTGTCTATCTCTCTGTTTCTCTTTGAGGCTTAGATGACAGGGAACTAGTATTAGTGGTAATCCACGTTCAGGCTAATTTCCTCATCCTCCTTCTCTTCCTCCTCCTCCTCTGCCCACTCTTCCGCTTCCTCCTCCGTCTCCGTCTTTGTGTCTGTCTGTCTGTCTTTGTGTCTGTCTATCTGTCTCTCTTGTCAGTACGTCCCCCTTCCCAATATCTCAATATATCCCAATGCAATGGCATGAATGCAATAAAACATTCATTCATTCATTCTCTCTCTCTCTCCATCACCCTCTCTCTCTCTCTCTCTCTCTCTCTCTCTCTCTCCATCACCCTTTCTCTCTTTCTCTCCATCACCCTCCCCCCATCTCTCTCTCCATCACCCTTTCTCTCTCTCTCTTTCTTTCTCTCTCCATGCCCCTCCCCCTCTCTCTCCATCACCCTTTCTCTCTCTCTTCTTCTCTCTATCCATCACCCTCCACCCCCTCTCTCTCTCCATCACCATTTCTCTCTCTCTCTCTTCCTGTCTCTATTTCTCTCTCCATCACCCTTTCTCTCTTTCTCTCTCTATCACCCTCACCCCCCTCTCTCTCCATCACCCTTTCTCTCTCTCTCTTCCTTTCTCTCTCCATCCTCCTCCTTCCTCTCTCTCCATCAACCTTTCTCTCTCTCTCTATTTCTCTCTCCATCACCACCACCCCCCCTCTCTCTCTCCATCACCCTTTCTCTCTCTCTCTTCCTCTCTCTCTATTTCTCTCTCACTCTCTCTCCCTTCAGGTTCGTTTGCTTACTTCACTGTTCACTTTCAAGCCATGCCGTGGCTGAAATCCATGGGTTTAAGGACTTTCCTTCGTTAAAGCATCACCCTATGTCTCTATCCTATCTCTCACAGTCTTTCTTTCTTTCTTTCTTTCTTCTTATCTCTTTCTCCCCCCCCCACCCCCTTTTTGTTTAAATTTTATTATTCTATTTTATCCATTCCCTTTTATCGTCTTTCTCTAAGTAACAGAATAACGCGTTGTCTGTCTCTTCATCTGTCTCTCCACTTCCATGTGGATTTTTTCCCCTTTCATCGTCTTGGTGTTTTTTCTTGAACGTACGACTAGAGAGAGAGAGAGAGAGAGAGAGAGAGAGAGAGAGAGAGAGAGAGAGAGAGAGAGACAGACAGACAGACAGACAGACAGACACAGAGAGAGAGAGAGACAGGCAGACAGAGGGACACATAAAGACAGAAATGTATGAACACACACATACACACATGCACAGACACAGACACACACACAGACACACACAGACACACACACACACACACACACACACACACACACACACACACACACACACACACACACACACACACACTTTCAACAAATTATGCACAGGTACGAAATCAAGGGGTTCCTCGTATCCACACACACACACACACACACACACACACACACACACACACACACACACACACACACGCACGCACACACACACACACACGCACGCACACACACACACACACACACACACACGCACGCACACACACACACACACACACACACACACACACACACACACACACACACACACACACACACACACACCTCTCTCTCTCTCCCTCTTTAAAAGTCCTCTATATGATAAATTACGAGAAAAGTAGGCCTATATATCTGAACATAAAAATATGAACACTCCGCCAATTCTCTTCTTATTGCAAAATGAGGACATAAATTATGTGTAATAAGAGATGTGGCCATGTTGTTTACTATGCCTTCCGTTTAAGAGAAGAACTGATGTGAAGCTGAATCTAAAATGTTAGAATTGAGAGGCTGAGCAAATATCTTTTTTTTTTTTCCTTTTCTTTTCTCTTTCAGTTTTGTTGAATCTGGTTTTTCCTTAAGTTTTTAAATTTTTAAAAATTTCAAATCGTTATCTTTATGTGTATGTGTTCTCATGTGGACAGGCTGGTGGTCTTTACATCACATTTCCCGCGATCCTGCGTTCTCTCTCTCTTTCGCTCTCCTCCCTCTCTCTCCCCTCTCTCTCTGTGTCTGTCTCTCGTTCTCTTCATCCCCCCCCCCCCCAATCTCGGCATGCACAGAAGCACATTCAAACGCAATAACATAATCATGAAGGCAGATGCACACACAGGCGTGTATACTGCAATATATATGTTCTAAAGGGGTGGGAAGGAGTACTTTCCGACTTAAGGAAGGGAGGGAGAGAGAGAGAGAGGGGGGGGGGAGTAAGAGAGAGAGAGAGAAACGAAACGAAACGAAAGTTTATTCAATAAGGCCATGGCCCCATTTGAAGGGGTGATTACATATTTTGTAAGAATAGATTTGCATAAGAATATAATTTTTCAACGTGTATGCTCAAAGCTCTGTTCTCTTTAACCAATCATGAAACTTCGTCGTTTTAATGACTTATGGCAAGATTCGAAAAAAAAACCCAACAACAACGTTATCATTTGTAGAAGACAGAAGTAATACTAACCGAAAATTACTTGGTCTGCTATAATATCTCAACGGAATATATATTTGTCTCAAGTCATCTAATACAGGACAACATAATACGAAATGGACTTCATCTTCTTTTGCAGATCTACATAACGTACATATCATATCATTTACAGTGCTGGGCTTGTGTCTTTTACTGTGTACGTTGATATCAGATACACCAAAACGAAACCTTGTTAAAACACATCTGGTGACTCGCTTCATATTTTTTGCTAAACAAGGTTCTGTGAAATGATTCCTTTTAAACAATCCCTGCCATCTACAGTCAACCAAACGCTGTTTAAAGCAAACAAGAAAATCATGAACATATCCAACCCCTTGATTTAGCCATACAAATGCAAAACCACTACTACATAAACATTTTCGAATGCTAGTTACCCATGTTACCCTTCCCCTGGCATCCAAATCAAATAACACTTTATAAGCTTGAGCAGGCAATCTGCATTCATTCATTTGAACCAGTTTTAACCAATACCTAATGCATTTTACATACGAATTAATATAAATCGGATACCTACCAAGCTCACCGTAAACTAAGTCATTTGGCGTTCTTCTGTCCACCTGCAAAAAGCTTTTCATAGCAAACGAATGTAGTTTTTCTATCTCGTACCCCTTTTCCAACCCCCAAATCTCAGCACCGTACTGTACTATAGGCTGGGCTTGAACATCAAACAATTTAAAAAACAATCTAACTTTCAAACTTATATAATAATTGTAATATGCTCAAGACCGCTCGTTTCCCTTTGCTAACAAGGTTTCGACAAGCAAACGTAAAACTAAGTTTTGTGGAAAAGAATAAACCAAGATACTGATAGGTATTTATGACAGAAATTTGAAGATTCCCCAAATACCATCATTCATATGCAGCTAAATACCCACCCTTTCTGAAAACCACTACATTAGTTTTATCCATATTTACTTTAAGCTCCAACCTATTTGCTGCTTTGTGTAAATTGTTTAACTGGTTTTGTAAGCCTACTACAGTTTCAGATAATAAAACAATATCATCTGCAAACAACAATATGAATAACGCTTTCAAATCGAAAGTAACACCATGTCTATCATTTTCTATAATTTCTAGGGCTAATTCATTAATAAACAAAGAAAATAAAATAGGACTACAAACATCACCCTGTTTAACCCTCCTGTGTAATCTGATATCTCACTAAATTTAGCACCACATCTTATTTTAGCTTTAACATCCTCGTACATACTTTTAATACAGCAATGAAATTTACCTTTTATTCCATTTTTTGTAAGAATCGGCCATAAAATGTTTTCTTGCTATTGAGTCAAAGGCTTTTTCGAAGTCTATAAAAGCAACGTATAATTTTCGATTATGTGCAAATTGCTTTTGAACAGCTGCCATTAAAGTGAACATATGATCAATAGTACTGTAACCCTTCTTAAATCCAGCTTGGCATTCACCTGTCACGTTGTTCAATGTTATCCATTCAGTTAACCTTTCGTTAATAATGGAACCATACAGTTTACTTGCTATATCACATAACGATATCCCTCTATAGTTATTCGGCTCATTTCGTTCACCTTTTTTTTTAAAGAGAGGAATGATAATTGACTCTGACCAGTTTTCATGATAGATTCCCTGGTCAAACAAAACATTAAACAACTTGACAAGGAAAGTGATGGCAGGTTGAGAGAGAGAGAGAGAGAGAGAGAGAGAGAGAGAGAGAGAGAGAGAGAGACAGACAGACAGACAGACAGACAGACAGACAGACAGACAGACAGCGGTACAGCAGCAATCGTGTGCCATCCACACACACACACACACACACACACACACACACACACACACACACACACACACACACACACACACACTCACACTCTCACACACAGACACATACACAGACACTGACTGAAACCATTTATTGTCAGATTAACTTTTTGTTGTACTGACGTTTTCGCAACCATTTGAATAAATATTAACTGAGCAACACAAAGAAATTCTAATTTGAGAGAAAAAGAAAAAAAAGAAGATGATATGAATTTAAAAAGAACATATTTAACAAATCAATTTACCAAATTTCATTAATATCATTATCTCAAAAAATGTTTTAACGCACACACATACTCACATACGTGTATCCCACACCCTCTGCCTACAAACATCCATGCATGCACACAAACGCCCATTCAAATTCCCCCACCTCATTCCCCTACCCACTCACTCTCTCTCTCTCTCTCACACACACACACACACACACACACACACACACACACACACACACACACACACACACACACTCACACTGTCTCTCATTCTTTCTCATTGAATAATTAAGGTTTCATAATGTAATCAAGACGACATATTACATGTTAGAGTCGAACAGTTCCACTAATTAGAATAATGGGAACATTGCTCTACAAATATATCTGACGCTATCACCCAAAACGAAACACTACTTTGGATTAAATAAAACAGAGGGTGAACTCTGCAGCATATGATATGTATGTGTGTATATATATACATATACATATATATATACATATATATATATATATATATATATATATATATATATATATATATATAAATTAAAAAAGGGATGAAACAAATGAGAAAAACCGACCAATTGGATGGCTTTTGATTAGGTCAACTACGGTTTTTGTCAGAGACCAACCATTTTCTTTGCTAGGGTGAAAAACGCTGGACATGGCGAATGGAAGATTAAAGGATGCAATCATATCATGAAGGGGTTTGAAATATAAATGTGTATCTGGACATTCGAGCAAGAAATGTGGGATGTCAAAGGTCTAACCACAAATACATAGTGGTGACGGTTTCAAAAATCTGCATAACCATGCATTAGTTCTTAGCCTGTGTGTCAGGTTTCTTGTGGAAATTGATCCTGGGGGGTAGTCCCTTTCCTTTCTGGCGGTTTCAAAAATCTGCATAACTATGCATTAGTTCTTAGTCTGTGTGTCACGTTTCTTGTGGAAATTGATCCTGGGGGATAGTCCCTTTCCTTACTGGAAGAGAGAGATCCCACCAGAGCTTCCTATTTGAGTTTTCTAAGAACTGTTTCTGTCTGAAACTCCAGATATATGTTGAAAGAATAGTACAGGCTTCAGAAACAGAAATAGGAATATTGTAATTAACTGAAACTGAATTGTTCGATGCCGCTTCCTTGGCACAAAAATCGGCCATTTCGTTGCCACGAAGATTAGAATGTCCAGGAACCCACAAGAGTGAAATGTTGGAGCCTCGCATAATTAACTGGTGGATTAAATACAAAATTTCGTACATAATATCTGCTCGTTCAGATGAAGATTGATTATTCAAAGCCATCAATGTTGATTCTGAATCAGATAATATAAGAATTTTTGCAGGCACAAGAGGCATATCACTAAAAAAAAAAAGGTGAAACCCATCAGAATTGCAAACAATTCAGCAGTAAAAATTGAACAACCTTTAGTTAAGTGGAATCTCTTTTTAATGTTAAGCTCGGGGATTACAAAAGCGGCCCCAACTTCAGAGTTACTACTGATTGATCCATCTGTGAAAACACGGAGGTAATATTTGAAATGTGTATTAATCAGTTCTTTGGCCCGAGAGGCAATAATGAGTGGACTGTCACTCTTTTTTTAATTGTCCATATGTAAAAGTAATATTTGTTTGCTCAGTCAGCCAAGGCGGATGAAAACAATGCGGAATTTTCGCAATCTGGGAAAGAGACCGACTGCAACTCTCAAAAACTGACTTAGTAAAGCCGAACATGGACGTTTATACAGCTTTGTTACGAATTTCTCTACAGATGTATGTTTCTTCATCATACACAGACACACACAGACACACAGACACAGACACACACACACACACACACACACACACACACACACACACATTCACACTCACACTCACACTCACTACACTCACCAACTCACTCACTCGCACATCTGAATGGGAGTACTTTCAAACGAAAGTCTGGTTTTATGGCTTGTTGTGTATGACATAAGAGGACAGAGAGAGAGAGAGAGAGAGAGAGAGAGAGAGAGAGAGGAGAGAGAGAGAGAGAGAGGAGAGAGAGAGAGAGGGGAGAGAGAGAGAGGGAGAGAGGGGGAGAGAGAGAGAGAGAGAGAGAGGGGGGAGAGAGAGATAGAGAGAGAGATAGATAGATAGAGAGAGAGGGGGGAGAGAGAGAGAGAGAGAGAGAGAGAGAGAGAGAGAGAGAGAGGGGAGAGAGAGAGAGAGGAGAGAGAGAGAGAGAGAGAGAGAGGAGAGAGAGAGAGAGAGAGGAGAGAGAGAGAGGGGAGAGAGAGAGAGATAGAGAGAGAGATAGATAGATAGAGAGAGAGAGAGAGAGGGGAGAGAGAGAGAGATAGATAGATAGAGAGAGAGAGAGAGAGAGAGAGAGAGAGAGAGAGAGAGAGAGAGAGAGAGAGAGAAAGTGATACAACATCAATCGAGTGACATCAGTGTGTGTGTGTGTGTGTGTGTGTGTGTGTGTGTGTGTGTGTGTGTGTGTGTGTGTGTCTGTGTCTGTGTCTGTGTGTGTCTGTGTGTCTCTGTGTGTGTGTGTGTCTGTGTCTGTGTCTGTGTGTCTGTGTTGGGGTGGTGGGGGGGGCTTTTTTTGCTGACGCTAGTCATATTATTCTTCTAAGAAGAAGAAGAAGGAGAAGAAGAAAACCAAGAAGACGAAGGAGGAGTGAAAACAAATCTGAGCGAGTGAATCAATACATAAATTAGAAAGTCGATTTTGGCCAGCAGCCTTCTTCCTTCTCACTGTCCCCACCCACCCACCCCCAGCCCCCTCACCCCCTTCCCCCGTTGCTGGCAGTGCGAGAGGTTGGTTGAAGTGGAGGGGTGGGGGTGGGGTGAGTTGGGGGTGGGTGGGGGGTGGATGGAACCGTCAGGTCTGAAATGGAATATGCAAATAGGATTTATGTCCAAGACAGTGCTGGCAGTCACTGACACTACAAGGAAGATCACTCGGTTGCTCGGTTGTGGGTGAGTCGGTTGGTTGCTGTGTTGGCTGTTTGGGGATCAGGGTTGTTTTTTTTGTTTTTTTCGTTTTTCAAGGGGATACTGCCATGTAGATGGTTAGTGAGTATTGGGCTGGGTTTCGAATTGGTCGGTTGTTGGTTGGTTGGTTGGTTGGTGTGTCGTTGGTGATCCATTGTTGCCACAGTCAATAAATACGTGGGTGGGTTATTGCTTTCTTTATTGCTTGGTTATAAACACAGTTATACCTTAACCAACCAAACACTCCCAACGTTACTGTCGCTACTATTACTTAATTAAACTTCTGCTCTAGGGCGTAGCACTTATTAATGTTCATCTCTCCAGACCATTTTATCCAGTTTTTGGGCTGATCGTCCTGGATATTGATTTATGACTTGAAACCACCTCTTTCTACTGTTTGTTCTCTCCACCCCCCCCCCCCCCAGGCAGTCAATGGTTTTAAGATACGTCTATCGACCGAGAGATAGACAAACTAGTAGCAGGTGGTTAGATGGATAGATAAATAGATATATAGACAGATAGATAGATATGGATATGTATAATATATGTATAGATAGATAGATAGATAGATAGATAGATAGATAGACAGACAGATAGATAGATATGGATATGTATAATATATATATATATATATATATATATATATAGATAGATAGATAGATAGATAGATAGATAGATAGATGGATAGATAGCTCCATAGCTAGATAGATGGGCAGTAAGACAAGGACACATTCATCCGGCGACATACGCACACAAAATGAATAATGAGAATAAAAAAGCGAGGGAGAGAGAGAGAGAAACAAAGAGAACCATAAAGTGAAAAGCGGGGGGGAAAAAAAGAATAAGTGCTAAAAGGAATGATGTAAAATGACAAGTGGTTAAAAGGAAATCATTTGAAGGGGGAGAAAAATCAGAGGAAACAGACTTTACATCACAATAAAGAACTGAAGACGATATAACGCAAGAGAGATGGAAAAAGATATAGATTGATGTGTATACACTGGCCTGTTTTTGACGCTTCTGTCCTTTCTTAATGCTAATCAAAGACATCTAGGTCTGAATGTATCACTTCCTCCTTCTTCTTCTTCTTCTTCTCGTGCTGCAAGTCCAATGTTCACTCGTTTGTAAGAGTGGGCTTTTTACGTTTATGACCGTTTTTACCCCGCAATGTAGGCAGCCATACTCAAGTTTCCGGGAGTTATCATGCTTGATAAATATGTTATTGCTTCCATGACCCACCGAACACTGGCATGGATTGCAATGATCTTACACGTGTGTCTTTTTGATGCTCTGCTTGCGTTTACACACGAAATGGGTTCAAGGGCTGCACACGGTTTGACATGAGAGATCGGACTTCTTCTTCTTCTGCGTTCACTTGTATGCACACGAGTGGGCTTTTACGTGTATGACCGTTTCTACCCCGCCATGTAGGTAGCCATACTCCGTTTTCGGGGGTGTGCATACTGGGTATGTTCTTGTTTCCATACCCCACCGAACGCTGACATGGATTACAGGATCTTTAACGTGCGTATTTGATCTTCTGCTTGCATATACACACGAAGGGGGTTCAGGCACTGGCAGGTCTGCACATATGTTGACCTGGGAGATCGTAAAATTCTCCACCCTTTACCCACCAGGCGCCGTCACCGTGATTCGAACCCGGGACCCTCAGATTGACAGTCCAACGCTTTAACCACTCGGCTATTGCGCCCGTCGAGAGATCGGACAAATCCCCACCTTGAGCCTACCGGGTGCGCCGAACCCGGGGATGGAGCATGGGGATTCTCGGGCCAGGGAACCAGCCAGGAGCCAGTTGCATTGCTCGGACGGAAGAGCCTAGTATGGTCGTAACCCGCTACTAACTGTGTGTAGTATGGAACTGACCAATGGCGTAGTTCGGTCAACGTAGGCATTTAGTCACGTGTAACTGTCCAAAAGTTAGAACCAAGCAATGCAACTGGCTCCTGGCAGAGCTGTAACTCTTTGACCATCACACCCGTCTTACTCACTGTATGATAACATGTCATGCGTCATTCGATGAACCCCCTTTTTCATGCACCTGGCGTGCGTGCTGCCTCGTTTCTGAATCTTGGAGTTTATTCTCGAGAGTTAATACAGACACACACACACACACACACACACACACACACACACACACACACACACACACACACTCTCTCTCTCTCTCTCTATCTATCTATCTATCTCTCTCTCTCTCTCTCTCTCAATCTTAACACGCAATGTTTTTCCTTCCCGGTCTCTTCCCTCAACACTCACCGTCCCTGTCCATCTGTCTTCCCCCCACTGTGTGTGTGAATGCAGGTGCGCGCGCGCACGTGAGTGTGTGAGTGTGTGAGTGACTGTGTGTGTGTGTGTGTGTGTGTGTGCGAGAGAGAGAAAGAGAGAGAAAGAGAGAGAGAGAGAGAGAGAGAACAAGCGTGGGCGAGTAGCTCGCTTACAATCCTTGTGATCCATGTTAGCGTTCGGTGGGTTATGGAAACAAGAGCATACCCAGCATGCACACCCCGAAAACGGAGTATGGCTGCCTACCTGGTGGGGGTAAAACCGGTCATATTCGTAAAAACCCACTCGTGTATATACGAGTGAACGTGACAGTTGCAGCCCACGACACAGAAGAAGAAGAAGAAGAAGAAGAAGAAGAAGAGGAAGAAGAAGAAGGGGAAGAAGAAGAGAAGAAGAAGAAGAAGAAGAAGAAGAAGAAGAAGAAGAAGAAGAAGAAGAAGAAGAAGAAGAAGAAGAAGAAGAAGAAGAAGAAGAAGGAGAAGAAGAAAGACTTCATACCTCCGATGGGGGTCAAAACGCACTATCTCTTTATGTTGCAATTGTCCATCTGTGACGCTGACCCTCGCCCCCCCCCTCCCCCCCACCCCCTTCCACTCACGACAACACCGGGGGTTTTCTATTCTATTTAATTCAGTTCTATTTTATTCTCTCTTATACTCCACGTGGAGCTTCTTTTTGTATGGAGTCCTAATGGAGTACATTTTATTCTGTCTTGTGTTACTTTGATTTATTACATTCCAGTTGATTTTTGTTGTTGTTGGGGGTGGGGGGTGGGGCTGGGGGGTTGGGTGAGGGAGTGGGGATGGGGGAGGAGGTTGTTTTTATCTAAATCGTTTTTATTTTATTTTATTTGTATATTGTTTTCTTTTCTCACTCTTTTTTTGGGGTGGTGGGGGGTGGGTGGGGGGGGGGGGGGTGGTGGTGGTGGTGGTGGGGGTGGTGGTGCTTATTTTGTGTTGATTTGTTTTTTGTTTGTTTTTTCTATTTCATTTCTATGCAGCTTTCTCAGCGAGCTCATAAATCTCGCTGTTCTCATTGTCTCTTTTTGTTTGTTTTTTTTTCTCTTTTTTTTCTCTTTTCTATCCGTGTCTATCTTTCCGTTCCACGCCTGGTTTTATTACCTGGCAAATTGTCAGAATAAAACGAAAAGTGGCCTTTTACACAAGAGTTAGCTGTTTTCATTTCTTAAGATTTTTTTCCCCCTTTCTTATCTTTCTAAACTATTCTCTCTCTCTTTCTTTCTCTGTCTCTCTCTCTCTTCCTTTTTTTTGTTTAAAAATGTACATCTATCGTGTTAAATGTATTCCAAGCATTTTCTAAAATGTCCTTACTGTTTTGTTACTGTCAATGCGCCAACTGTCTGTTTATCATGATTCTCTCTCTCTCTCTCTCTCTCTCTCTCTCTCTCTCTCTCTCTCTCTCTCTCTTTGTGTGTGTATAAAGCATATCAAATGCTGTTGGAACTAGACAGATCAGGAAAACACTGTTGGGTGTCAAATTTTATGTTCAACTGGTTTTAGTATTGTTTGGATGCAACAAGATGTAGGGAATGTGAAGATGTTCCTCGGTTTATTTAAACAGAGACTTGTTGATATGTTCATCTAAGAATGGACTGGTGCTGTCAGAGACCGTGATAGATATGAAATTTATAGATCGTTTAAACCTGTCTTTGAAAAAGAGAGATATAGTTTGGATAAGGATACATATTGTTTCCGAGTTGCTATTACACAAACAAGATTCAACGTTCTACCACTCAACAACAATGTACATCGATACAGTCATTCAGATCAGGACAGAGCATGCCCATTTTGTAGGGATGAAGTTGAGAACGAGCAGTACTTTTTATTCAACTGCATCGTATATGAAGATTTAAGAAAGAAAATATTAGAAGAATCGACTAGACTCCCCTTGCATGTGTTACTTGGAACAACAAATTTCAATCACAGACATAATGTATCAAGATATATTTTCCATGCTATCAATACAAGGAAAAAGTTAATCTGCAGTCAGTGATCAAGCATGGTGAAATTCTATATATAAAAACAAATGTCTATATGATGGGCACATTGTTTAAGTATATATTCATTCCGTTTGTACTTGTGTTTGTTGTTGTTGTTGCTATGGATAACACAACGTAAAATGGAGCCTCACCGATCCACCCTTCCCCATTGTATTGTGGCCCAAGGCCGATGTACATTAAACTTTCTGAGTTCTGAGTTCTCTTTGTGTGTGTGTGTGTGTGTGTGTGTGTGTGTGTGTGTGTGTGTGTGTGTGTGTGTGTGTGTGTGTGTGTGTGTGTGTGACAGAGAGAGAGAGAGAGAGAGAGAGAGAGAGCTCATGCCCGTATACGAGGGACAGAGATAGGGACTGAGAAACACACACACACACACACACACACACACACACACACACACACACACACACACACACACACACACACAGAGACAGAGAGACACAGAGGGAGGGAGACGCATTAACACTTTATTGCCATTCGCCATGAGATCCTAATGACATGGGTGAAATCATCAACATAATTTCAATTCATAACAAACCATTGTAATAAACGAATGAAATGGTGAAAGCAAAATTAATAATGAAACAAAGCAAAGTTCCTTCTTTGGAGAAAAAGAAAAAAGATATTAAGCAACAGGCCACCCAACACATACTAAATCCGTTCATTCATCTATCAATGCACCATGCAACATATTCCAACACTGGCTACAGAAGAAAATTGTTAGACCTATTTGACCATGTAAAAGTTATGCTTGTGCTTTTTAAAAGCCTTATCTTCATAGCTTCTGATATAAATTTTGCTCACGAGATTATCACGAGAGAGAGACAGAGAAACAGAGAGATGTGGAGACAGAGACAGATACAGATACAGAAAAAAACAACAACAGAAAGAGATAGAGGGGGAGACAGAGATAGAAAGAAAGACAGAGAAGGAGATAGAGAGTGGACGACTCCAGAGGGAGACAGAGACAGAGATAGACAGAAAGAAACACAGAGACGGAGATAGAGAGTGGACGACTCCACGCCATCACCCTCCTCCCCCCCCCCCCCCCCCCCCCCCCCCCCCCATCATGACAGCTGGAACAAGGTCTCTTCATGCATTTCCAACAAGCCGCCTTATCTTTCTTTCTTTCTGTCTTTGTTCTCCGCCCCCGAAACAATTTCAGCCTCACATTTTTCACGTGCTGCCACTGTAAACTGCAGTCACCAATGTTGGCTTTTTCTCTTCTGTGGAACCATCACGTAGACTTTTGGCTGCCCTAGTTTGCTTGGAGCTGCTTCTCTAATGCTTCTTTTAAAGTAAACCCAGGATTTGCTGCCGTTCTCAATTCCTGTTATTATAAAAGTCGGGCAACGAAAATGCGTTCCCTACTGAAGAAGTAAACCTTTGGTCTACTACATACGGGAAACGTCTATTTCAAAGGTACATAACTTAAAGTCAGTGCTGCGAATGCTACCAGTTTAGCTACCACAGAGGTATGATAGTCAGTCGTGTCCGACTATGACCATCAGAACAGCAGAGGAAGCAACTGCTGTTCCGCCTATTTGGGCTAGAATTTGATTATAATGGAGAGTGTCTTGCCCAAGTACATCTCCACTCTCTCGGCCAAGAGGGTTTTAGGACAGTCGGCGTTGGGATGGTTCCCAAAAGGCCAACTAGCCCACAAGGCTGCAGCACCAAGAGCCAGTGCAATTTTGCCTCCTAGTTTGAGAGTCATAGTCCTTCACAAAAGACTAAGCTGTAAATGGTTTCCCATTGACTGAGAGGTAACCCTAATAAAAAAAGATACATAGGAACAAACCCGGCATTCCCTCAAAAAGGAAGTTCCTTCTTCTTCTTCTTCTGCGTTCACTCGTATGCACACAAATGGGCTTTTACGTGTATGACCGTTTTTACCCCGCCATGTAGGCAGCCATACTCCGTTTTCGGGGGTGTGCATGCTGGGTATATTCTTGTTTCCATAACCCACCGAACGCTGACATGGATTACAGGATCTTTAACGTGCGTATTTGATCTTCTGCTTGCATATACACACGAAGGGGGTTCAGGCACTAGCAGGTCTGCACATATGTTGACCTGGGAGATCGTAAAAATCTCCACCCTTTACCCACCAGGCGCCGTCACCGTGATTCGAACCCGGGACCCTCAGATTGACAGTCCAACGCTTTAACCACTCGGCTATTGTGCCCGTCAAAAAGGAAGTTCCAAACTTGTGACATACATTATGTTGCATAAGTTGTGAAAGTTTTTTTTATTTTCTTTTAAAAAAAAATCTTTAGATAAAAAACCTCTTTCTTTAACAGCGTTTCAGAAATTCAGTCCCGGGTAGTATCAGTATCAGTTTCAGTTTCAGTAGCTCAAGGAGGCGTCACTGCGTTCGGACAAATCCATATACACTACACCAAATCTGCCAAGCAGATGCCTGACCAGCAGCGTAACCCAACGCGCTTAGTTCTAGTCCCGGACAACGTTTTGGAAGTGTGAATAAACTAGCAGAAATACAAGTCAGAAGGGCTAAAAAAAAACAACAACCCAAAACAAAACGAAACAAAAAAACTAACAAAAACCCCCCAAAAAACCAACAAAACAAAACAAAAACAAACCCAAAATGCACACAACCTAAAACAGTGACAACGAGATTGACAGACCTACCGGCAACAAAGATTGTTGATTTCGCAACACAACTGGACTCCAAGTGAGTGGAAATGTAATTATAATCCGTATTGTGTTCTAAATCACATTTCCCATAATATTGTTGTACACCAGAAACAGCATCGGCAACAACAATGACAGCGATCAACAAAAGATCACGAAAATTTTGCAGACGTTCAAAAGAAACTGGAGTGAAGCGACAAGAATGCCTAGAAGCATTTGTAGTTTGTCTCTTTTTTAACAATTGCATAAATATACACAACGCCTTCACAAATATCTACAAGCGAAGTTGAACAAAATAAACACTGCCTATAATGCATATTCGTTATGAACTCGTTCTTTTTTTTTTTTTTTTTTTTTTTTTTTGGTATTGTCATTATTCATTCACTTAAATTAAGAAAAAAAAAGAAAAAAAAAAGAGGCTATCTTGCGGACAATTTGCGCGACTGCTTATTACGTTTCCGTTCGACACACAGTGTTGGATTGTCCGGAGTGGCAAATTTCCAAGGGGTGGGGGTGGGGTTGGGGTGGCGGGTGTTTGTGACTTGGTCATTGTGATCAGTTCTTTTGTCTCCCACTGATGGCCAATCTTCTGGCGTTCCTCTCTCGTCCTCCTCGTCGTCCTCGTCGTCCTCGTTGCCAGCACAGGTAACTGACTGATTTGGTGAGAGATTGGGGAACTGATTGCCATTAGCTTTGTCGGATTGCCGACAAGTCAGTCTACAGCTTATCACCGGTCTTCAGCCGACCTTGAGAGAGAGTGAGGGGGCCATTTTGTGAGAGAGGGGGTGTGGGAGTGGGGGGTGGGGGTAGGGGGGGTGTTAACAGAGATGACACACCGCTTTCTGATGGTCACTGTGCTACCACTTCTCACTGTTCGGCGAGGGGGGAGGGGGGTGGGGGGGTGGGGGTGTAGGTTTGTATGTTGCCATTTAAAAGGTTTTTTTTTTTAGTGCTGAACAGACAGAAGAAACAGATAAA
>NC_134888.1:35717038-35722038 GCF_041734735.1 Babylonia areolata | reverse complement strand
TCTCTCTCCCCGTCGAAAAACAAAACAACAACAAAAAACATTTGGCCCACTCATCAGAATTCTGGGCAGAAATCACTATTATTCAAACAGAGAGACAAAAACACGCGCAAGCATGCACCCTGCATTCTCTGCACTCTGTTCACACATATGCACACGCGCATACATCCACACCCACATCCACCCATCGAACCTTCCCCTCCCCTAAAAAATATCACACACACACACACACACACACACACACACACACACACACACACACACACACACACACACACACACACACACACACACACACACACACACACACACACGCACACACACATGTACATACTTACATACATATTCGAAATGGAATGGATCCTGAATATCTCATAAGAAAACATGATTCGTCTGTTATTGATCTTCTGTCACTTTCTCAGAAAAAAAAGAAGAAAAAAAAAAAAAAAAAAAAGGAAAAAAAGAAAAGCTGTCCATTGTGCAGATTTCCAAAATCCTTTTCTAACTTCGACTCGAACTTTATGACAGCTGCATCCAAATTTAAATCAGAAGGTAAAAGACATACATACATTCGGGACAGGGAAAATCCATGTGGACTCTTCCATTCATGCGAGTTTCTTTGGAAAAAAATGAAAATGTATCTGACACTGAAATCCATTTCAGGATTGGCCCAGGCCGGGATATATTTTGAAAAGAAAGTGTGGTGTGTCACATTCACTAACGTTTATAACAGGTTTATTTTGTCAACAGAAACATTAATGTATCTGCAAAAATGTTGATAGTATTGAGGTATTGTTGTGCTTTCCAAAACAAACAAACAAAAAAACAAAACAAAAACAAACAAACAAAAAACAAAAACAACAACAAAAAAACAACAAAAAAAAAGCAAAAAAAAAAAAAAAAAACCACAAAAAAAAAACCCTCCCCCAAAAACAACAAACAACTGCAAAAACAACAACAACATTTGCAAGTGGATTTATAAAGTATTTTTGATTTGATATGCACAGTGGACATCATCAGTGGACATCATCGCTGAACCATCATCAGTGGACATCATCGATGATCCATCATCAGTGGACATCATTGATGGACATCATCAATGGACATCATCAGTGGACATCATCAGTAATGGACCATCATCAGTGGACATCATTGACGGACACCATCAATGGACATCATCAGTGGACATCATCAGTGGACATCATCAGTGGACATCATCGATGATCCATCATCAGTGGACATCATTGATGGACATCATCAATGGACATCATCAGCGGACATCATCAGTGGACATCATTGATGATCCATCATCAGTGGACATCATTGATGGACATCATCAGCGGACATCATCAGTGGACATTATCAGTGGACATCATCAGTGGACATCATCGATGATCCATCATCAGTGGACATCATTGATGGACATCATCAATGGACATCATCAGCGGACATCATCAGTGGACATCATTAGTGAACATCATCAGTGGACATCATCGATGAACCATCATCAGTGGACATCATCAGTGGACATCATCGATGAACCATCATCATCAGTGGACATCATTGGTGGACATCATTAGTGGTGGACATCATCAGTGGACATCATTGATGGACATCATCAGTGGATCATCATAGATGAACCATCATCATCAGCGGACATCACCAGTGGACATCATTGGTGGACATCATCAGTTGACCATCATCGATGAACCATCATCAGTGGTGGACCATCATCAGTGGACATCATGAGTGAACATGCACATGGCTTCCTAGCAGATGAAGCACACTTGCCTCTGCAGCTGGGGGGGGGGGGGGGGAATAGAACGTCAGCAGGAAGAGCAGGAGCAGACAGCTCTGTCTTTTCCCCCAACACAAAACACGGGATGATGGTGACAGAATGATCAAGACGATTATCTGCCAGTACAGTGGCTGTGAGGGTCTGGATTGGAATCCAAGTCTCATTCTTTCTCCCAAGATTGACTGGAGCGTCTTAGTCACTTGACGCACTGAAAAGAACCCATGGCGGCAAAAGGGTTGACGTCTTGCAGAGTTCTGTGGAAGAAATCCACTCTGACAGCTACACGAATATCATTATATGCATGCACTAAAGGCCTGACTGGTGCGTTGTGTTATGCTGCTGGTCAGGAATCCACCTGGAGATATTGTGTAGCATATATATCATGGATGACAACTGACGCCTCTTTGAGACGCTGAAACTGAACCAGCAACCAACCACAGCAGTGTTAAAAATCCATATCAGCCTCACTGTTTGCATACTGTTTGCGTTTTTTGCTCTCCATTTGTTAACAGGAAGGAAGTTATCAATAATAAATCGACTAGAATACAGCCTATATGATAATCATCATGAAACGGCAGCAGACTGTGGAATATTCACCAAGCCATTGGTAGTTGTCGATTATGTCAACATCATGACAGGCACTCTGTTATTTCGGATTCATTCGTTTCTGTATCCGTGAAACTACAGTCTGCCCATGAATGAATTTTGTAGCAAGAGAGAGAGAGAGAGAGAGAGAGAGAGAGAGAGAGAGAGAGAGAGAGAGAGAGAGAGAGAGGGAGGGAGGGAGGGAGGGAGAAAGAGACAGGGACAGAAATACAGACAGTCGGACTAATACAGTCGCAGAGAGAGAGAGAGAGAGAGAGAGAGAGAGAGAGAGAGAGGGAGGGGAGGGAGGGAGGGAGAGAAAGAGAGACAGACAGAGACAGAGAGAGAGAGGCAGAAAGAGAGACAGACAGAGAGAGACAGAGACAGACAGAGACAGAGACAGACAGAGAGACAGAGAGAGATACAAAGAGAGAGACAGGGAGAGTGACAGAGAGACAGAGACAGAGAGAGAGAGAGGGGGCAGAGACAGAGAGACAGAGACAGAGAGGGGCTCAGACTCTGATGGTTTAATACGCTTCAGCCTTGAGGGCTGGGTGGATGTGGGAGGTGGAAAAAAATCCAAGACATGCAATGACATTACTTTCAACTGCAATATATAGGATCTGAAAATGCGTGTCATCACTTTCCATATTATTTGTTTTAGTATAATTTCAGCACACTGCATTCCCTTGGCATCCGAGGTTCGGTAAACATGTAATAATTATAACATCATTTCTTTGGGTAGCATGTAACACACAAGTCCTTAATCTGCGTTCATTGATTGTCTAAATTCTTACAGCGTGAACGGCGAAATTAGCTGCTTGGCAGCTGAGGATACCATTCATCCCTTCTAATAGTCTGAGCAGGGGGGTACATTTAAGAAATCTTTATAAACTGTATCAAGTTTCCGAATAATGGGTAAACAAAAACAAAGTGGTGTTCGTTTTTCGACTCTTGTGTCCGCAGCTTGAACATCGATTATCATCCGGATTTTCACGGTACATGTGTAAGTTGATGTTGATATGCTTAAACACCAAGTCCTCCTGATCCAGTGCCAGCTACGCTGGACAGGACATGTTGTCCGCATGACAAACAGCAGGATCCCGAAGATGCTCTTGTATGGCCAGCTGAAGGAAGGCCACCGCAAACTTGGAAGACCCTGCAAGCGCTTCAAGGACACCTTGAAGACAAACCTCAAAACCTGTGACATAGACATCGATTCCGGGAAACTTATGTCCCTGACCGCTCTCGCTGGAGGATGCTGTGCTCTAGTGGCATAAAGACGTTTGAAAACAAGAGAACGCTGGCCATTAAGGAGAAGCGTGAGCGAAGGAAGCATGACTCGACTTCTGGAGACTTTTCCCCTTGCAACACCTGTGAGAAGTGCTGCGCATCCAGAATCGGCCTCTTCTCCTATATGAGGACACACACCGACAGATAAGCCTGCCTGCCTATTCGTCCGTCGGTCCGACGGGAGACTCCATCATCATCATTATCATCAAGTCCTCCTACAACACACTAGATCGAAGCTTAATTAATATTTTTCTTTTTCCAATATTATCCTTTTCTCTTATCGTACATGACCATTCCTGCTGCATGAACACATTTATTGATCAGTCGTTGCTTAAAAGCATTTGTAAAGCTGTGTTAGTCCCAAGCACCTTGGTTTAACTAACCATACACACTGAAAGTTCGCAACTCCTTCTTTGCGTTCGACAGCTACGCAGTCAGGGTCGAAGTCCGAGGGATGCCACAAACTCGGACGTCCGGTGAAGATCGGCTGCCGTCCCCCAGAGCTTGGTGTTGAGGTCAGCACCCCCAGGCCAGGACTGCTGCCGCATCTTCTCATACAGGGGGCAGTCTTGGAGAATATGGGATGGGGTCTGGTCAGCCTGGCCGCAATCACATAGGGATGTGGCTGCCACTCCAATCCTCTTCAGGTGTGCTCGGAGGCCGCAGTGTCCTGTGCGAAGGCGGTAGATGGTAGTCTGGTGTCTTCTCTCCAGTGTCCTGATGGGATCTTGGTGTGCCTGGTAGCCTCCGTTCAGGGTGACCCAGCCTCCGTAACAAGCAGTATTTATTTTTAACTCACTGAGCCCTGCGGCCAGGCACTGCTCTGTGGAGTCAAATTCATCTCCTCAAAAGGGTTTTCTAATCTCCACACAATGTATAAACTGCAAAGTAAGGGAACTAACTTCTACAGTATTTCCGGATGTGTCCACGTGTAATTTGGAGGAAAAACAACAACCATCTACCTGAATATCGTCATCAGACCAATCCACATGTAATACACAGCTTCTGTTCAAACGTGTGTGTGTGTGTGTGTGTGTGTGTGTGTGTGTGTGTGTGTGTGTGTGAGAGAGAGAGAGAGAGAGAGAGAGAGAGAGAGAGAGAGAGAGTGTATGTGTGTTTGTGTTTGCATGCATGTATGTCTGTGTGTGTGTGTGCGTGCGTGCGTGTGTGTGTGTGTGTGTGTGTGTGTGTGTGTGTGTGTGTGTGTGTGTGTGTGTGTGTGTGTGTGTGTGTGTGCCGTGCGTGCATGTGTGAATATGCACAAGTTCTTATATTGATATGCACTTGTATATATCCTAATTTCTACTGTATATGTGTTTGTGTATGA
>NC_134888.1:35697038-35702038 GCF_041734735.1 Babylonia areolata | reverse complement strand
GTTCATACCAAAGAAATATCATGTAGAGCCATGCTTGTTCCGTCTGGGTCTACTGATGGCATCTGATAATGAAAGCATTATTCGAAATCTAGCATTGTATCTTTACAAAGCATTTCAGTTAAGAGAGACGATAGTGTTTTAATTTTCTGCACTGTATTTGTTTTCGAAGGACCTGTGGTGCTCGTTTAATTCTGGGTTTGATTATACAATTATGTCTTTTGCCCCCTCTTAATATGGGGCTTATGCCTTAAATGAATAAAATATCTTAATCTGAATCTGATTCTGATTTATATGTATGTATGTATGTATGTATGTATGTATATATATATATATATATATATATATATATATATATATATCTCGCTCGGTCTCTTTCTATCTCGCTCTCTCTCACACACTCTCTCTTTCTGTCTCACTCTGTCTCCCTCCCCTTTTATCCCTCCTTCTCTCTCCCTCCCTTTCCATCCCTCTACTTTCCACTTTGTCCCCTTCTCTCTCTCTCTCCGTCCCTCTCTCTTTCTCCCACAGCTCTTTCCCTTCATCTTTTTCTCAGTAGCTCCCACCAACCCCTCCCTCTCTCTCTCTCTTTCTCTCCCTCTCTATCTATCTATCTATCTATATACCCTCTCTTTCTCCCTGCCTCTATCGCTTTGTCTACCTGTCTATCTGGCTGTCTGTCTGTGTGTCTGTTTGACTGTCTGTCTCTTCCTCTCTCCCTCTCTCTCCCTCCCTCCCCCACCCTCTCTCTCTCTCTGTATATATACATTTCTATCCCACCCTCTCCCTCTCTCTTTTGTCGCTTACCAACACATGTGTAGTCATGAAAACGCGCATGCACGCGCGCGCGCGCGCGAGCGCACACACACACACACACACACACACATTCTGACATTCGAATATTACATGACTGCTAGAATGTCAGAATCTAAAATGTTTTTTGCCAGACTTCACCAAAAGTTCTTTTGAATGTGTTATTAACAATTCCAATATGTTATTTGTTATTGCAGAAGGTTTGCTGCGTAGTCCTACAGGACAATTGTTATAGTTGTTATAGTTGTTTGATGTTGGCGTTTATAACGTTTCCATTTTCCCTAGCGTTGTCTCTCCCTATTCGTCCTCCACACATGCACACACTTTTACCCCCCACTCTCCCTCCCACAACCCCTACCCCCACGGTTTTTTTTTTTGGGGGGGGGGGTTGTTGTTTTTTTCTCGTCTGATATCACTTCAAGTGGAAAGACGTTAAACTGAAGACAACAACAACAACAACACACACACACACACGAAAGCACAAGCAACGTCTTCACTCGGATAATCTAAAAATGGCGAATCTGATGAACCAATGTCGGTTACACAACAGGGTAATGAACGAAAAGAAAAAGAAGAGGAAAGGAAAGATAACTCTGTTAACGAGTTGTCTTCTCTTCCGCTGGCGTCGTCACAGTCAGTGGAGCTGAAGTGATGTCCCTTTAGGGGATTATGTCACGACATTTCGCTTGGTGTGTGTGTGTGTGTGTGTGTGTGTGTGACAGAGACAGATGGAGAGACTGACAAATACAAAGAGAGAGAAAGTTGGATGGTCGACTTGTTATTAGATCTTTATTTACGTTCTGTAAGGCTTTCGTGAGTATTTAACAACCAGTACAACTCTGTGTGTGTGTGTGTGTGTGTGTGTGAACGTTTGAGTGTGAACGGAGTGCATCATGAGCATAGTGTGTGTGTGTGTGTGTTTAATACTATATTTCCAAATGTAACATAGCTGCGCTGTCTACAGCTATGCTATCTTTAAAAAAAAAAAAAAAAAAAAAAAAAAAAAAGATGAGTTGCCGGTGTTATCAGTGTTATCTTTGACTATAGCTATGGTTTTATATTTTCATTCAGTTTTTCGTTTTTTCTGTCTTTCTTTTTTGTTTTTTTTTGTTTTTGTTTGTTTTTGGTTTTGTCTGTTTTTGTTTGCAATAATGTGTTCATTTTCCTGTATACCGCCGTTGTTTTATTTTATTTTTTTGTCCGTTGTTCCCCTTGCCAACCGCCGTTTTTTTGTTTGTTTTTATTTGTCCGTTGTTCCTCTTGCCAACCGCCGTTTTTTTTTTTTTTTTTTTTTTTTTGTCCGTTGTTCCCCTTGCCAACCGGCGTTTTTTTTGTTTGTTTTTTTTTGTCCGTTGTTCCCTTTGCCAACCGCCGTTTTTTGTTTTTTTGGGTTTTTTTGTCCGTTGTTCCCCTTGCCAACCACCGTTTTTTTTTTTGTGTGTGTGTCCGTTGCTCCCCTTGCCAACCGCCATTTTTTTTTAAATTTATTTTTTGTCTATTGTCCCCCTTCCCTGAAAGGATAGTATTGTTAATGTCAATAAAACAGTCAGTGTCCGTGTCTTTGTGTTTTTTTTTTTTTTTCTTTCTTCAGTCTCTCCGTCTCTCATAATGCACATTCACGCACCACGCACACGCCCCCCCCCACCCCCCTCCCCGCCACCCAACCCGACCAACGAGATTAACTTTAAACAATACGGTAACGAATCTGAATAACCGAATTAACTCAACACGGAAGTAAGAATCTCATGTAATGAGTTTGTCTTTAATTAAGCTGCCATTATAGAAATGAGGGGAAACAAAATCGGGGGGAAAAAAATGCTTATAAAGTTTTGTTTTTCGGGATTTCGTTTATCAAACAAAATGTGTGCGTACGTGCACCGGGCGTGTGTGTGTGTGTGTGTGTGTGTGTGTGTGTGTGTGTGTACCCACGTGGGTGAGAAAAAAACCTGTCCCAAAAAGAGACAGACTTGTACAAGTTGTAGAGAGGCAGACAGGTAGAGGAAGAGAAGTAAACAAATGGCACAAACAAAAAACATAAATAAATAGATAGAGAAATAAATGAATAAGTAGATAAATAAATAAACAGATAAATAAATAAATAATTGAAAAATATGAATGAATAAATACATGAAGATGAAATAAAGACGCCGGTATTTCACGATGAGTTTAGCACAGCTATCGTCCCTGTAGCAACGAAGAGTACACATGTATAAACCACACATTTACTGTATTCCTTTCACACCCAGCATGTCCCTCTCTTTTCGCTTTCTCTCTCTCCCCCCTGTCTCTCTGTCTCTCTCTCACTGTGTTTGAAATGTTTACACGGGGTAAGCATGGAATACAGTTCCAACCAAATGATATTGAAATCTTTATCTTACTATTTGCTGATGATATTGCTCTTATGTCTTCCACCACTTCAGGTTTACAAAATCAGCTGAATGTTCTACATGAGTGTGCACAAAGATTACGCTTGAAAGTGAACCTAGATAAAAGTAAAGTTATAGTTTTTCGTAAAGGTGGATACTTGGGAAAGAAAGAACATTGGTTTTATGGTCAAGATTGCTTAGAAATAGTTAACTCTTACAAATATTTAGGTGTCCTATTTTTAACTAAACTTAGTTTTGAAGTTGCTACTGGATTTGAACATGTTATTCGTGCTAAGAAAGCTACCTTCGTAATTTTGAAAACTTTAAGGAAACTTGGATACTATTCTCCTAAACTGTTTTTCAAGCTCTTTGATGCTCAGGTCGTTCCCTCGCTTTTGTATGGCTCGGAGCTATGGGGTTTCAAACCACGAGAATCCATAGAAAGGATCCATTTGCAAGCTTGCAAATTACTGCTAAACGTCCCACCTTTCACTCCTAATGATATGGTATACGGCGAACTTGGAAGATACCCATTGTTTATAAACTCTGCCGCGAGATGTATACTATATTGGTTTCGGCTACATAAACAGCCATTGTCTAGATATTCTAGGAAAGCCTATGATATGCTTTACGACATACAAAACAGAAGTAACAATGCACAAAACTGGGTTACTTACGTAAAGAACCTTCTCTGTACAAACGGTTTCGGTTATGTTTGGATGTTTGGGGCAGTTGGGGATGAGAAACTCTTCATACGCATATTTAAAGAGCGCTTACAGAACTGCTTTTGTCAGCGTTGGTATGCGCATGTGTCAGAAAGCAGGCGCTTTGAATTTTATCATTCGTTTAAAAGCGCCATTGAATGTGAAAAATACCTTGATCACATTAATAATAGATATTTCAAAACAATATTTACACGTTTCAGAATGGGTGTTTCGGCTATAAATAGCCACATCCACAGCTTTTCCCCTGTTGGTCAAAGGGGTTGCCCTCTTTGTTCTGCTGACTGTGAAGATGAATTCCATGTACTGTTTGAATGCCCAAACTACAGTGACCTTAGGTTGAAATATTGTATAAATAGTTCCAACTCATACTTGACACGGGATCAGCAATGTGCAAGTATTTTGAATGGTGGACTCGACAGTAAACTAAATCTTTCAAAGTTTCTTTTTCTGGCTTTTAAGCGCAGAGACTTAATGAATCATGAATCATTACCAACAACTAGTTAAGGTACGAAAATGATTAATTATGTTTTGCCATTGCCTTATTCAAGTGTCTTCTCACAAGGATGGTCTCTAACTGATAGTGAGGACGAAAGATTTATTTATTCATTTATTTGTTTACCTGTCTGTTATTTATCTACTTATATGTGTGCCTTGTGTAGGTTTCTTTATGTATATTATGTTTGCAACGGGTCACAGGCCTATACGCAATTAAAACATTTGTTGTTGTTGTTCTCTCACTGTGTCTCTGCCTCTGTCTCTCTCTTCCTCTCTCTGTGTCTCTTTCTGTCTTTGTCTCTCTCTCTCTCTCTCTCTCTCTCTCTCTCCCTCTCTCTCTGTCTCTCTCTCATTGTGTCTCTGCCTCTGTCTCTCTCTTCCTCTCTCTGTGTCTCTTTCTGTCTTTCTGTGTCTCTTTCTATCTCTCTATCTCTTCCTCTCTCTCTCTCTCTGTCTCTGTCTGTCTCTCTCTGTCTTTGTCCTTCCCCCCTCTCTCTGTGTCTCTCATTGTGTCTCTGTCTCTCTCTCACTTCTTCTCTGTCTGTCTCTCTCTGTGTCTGTCTGTCTCTCTTTGTCTCTGTCTCTCTCCCTCTCTCTCTCTCCC
>NC_134888.1:35672038-35682038 GCF_041734735.1 Babylonia areolata | reverse complement strand
TATTTTACGAGGGAAAAGGAACTAGCACAGAATACTTACCCGGCCCTCTCGGTAAGAATAACAACTGAGAGAGAGAGAGAAAAAAAAAAAAGAACAAGAATAAGAAAGATAGGGAAAAAAACAAGATGCAAGCACAGTTACAAGAACAAGAACGACAAGGGCAAGACAAAAACGCAAAGAGGAACAAAATTAATGTCAATACGAAGAGCAAGCAGCCGGAAGAGCCAGGGGAAGAAGAAGGAGGGGGAGAAAGGAGACAGACAGATATCGTGATGCTATCAACAAACGGAGGAACGTGCCACCAAGCCCGTCATCACATGTTGAGGTTTTCTCTCATTCCCTGCATACAGTGAAGAACAAGAACAAGAAGAGAAACACGAGAAAAAGAACAAAGAGAAGAAGCACTAGAACAAAATGGAGGAGCGAAACAAGAACAAGTAAAAACAACCACCAAGAACAGTAACAAGAACAAGAACAACCAGGAAAAGACCAAGAACAAGAAGAACAAAAACAATTATCAGTGAGAAAAGCAAAGAGAAGAGTCAGAACAGGAAGAAGGAGAGGGAGACAGATAGATATCGTGATGCTATCAACAAACGGAGGAACGTCCGTCATCACCTGTTGAGGGTTTTCTCTCATTCCCTGCATACAGTGAAGAACAAGAACGGGAAGAAAGAACAAGAAAAACACTAACGAACAGAAGAAGAACAAGAACAGTAACGAGGAACAGGAGCAGAAACAAGAAGCACGAGAACAAGAAGAAGAAGGAAGAGTGGAGACAGACAGATATCGTGATGCTATCAACAAACGGAGGAACGTCCGTCATCACCTGTTGAGGTTTTCTCTCATTCCCTGCATACAGTGAAGAACAAGAACGGGAAGAAAGAACAAGAAAAACACTAACGAACAGAAGAAGAACAAGAACAGTAACAAGGAACAGGAGCAGAAACAAGAAGAAGAAGGAAGAGGGGAATCAACAGATATCATGATTGCTATCAACAAACGGAGGAACGTCCACCAAGCCCGTCATCATCTGTTGAGGTTTTCTCTCATTCCCTGCATACAGTGAAGAACAAGAACGGGAAGAAAGAACAAGAAAAACACTAACAAAAAGAAGAAGAACAAGAACAGTAACGAGGAACAGGAGCAGAAACAAGAAGCACGAGAACAAGAAGAAGAAGGAAGAGGGGAGACAGAAGAGGAAGAAGGAGAGGGAGACAGATAGATATCGTGATGCTATCAACAAACGGAGGAACGTGCCACCAGGCCCGTCATCGCCTGTTGAGGGTTTTCTCTAATTCCCTGCATACAGTGAAGAACAAGAACAAGAAGAGAAACACGATAAAAAACAAACAAACAAACAAACAAACAAAAAACAGAGAAGAAGCACTGGAACAAAAAGGAGGAGCGAAACAAGAACAAGTAAAAACAACCACCAAGAACAGTAACAAGAACAAGAACAACCAGGAAAAGACCAAGAACAAGAAGAACAAAACAATTATCAGTGAGAAAAGCAAAGAGAAGAGTCGGAACAGGAAGGAGAAGAGGGAGACAGACAGATATCGTGATGCTATCAACAAACGGAGGAACGTGCCACCAGGCCCGTCATCGCCTGTTGAGGGTTTTCTCTAATTCCCTGCATACAGGGAAGAACAAGAACAAGAAGAGAAACACGATAAAAAACAAACAAACAAACAAACAAAAAACAGAGAAGAAGCACTGGAACAAAAAGGAGCGAAACAAGAACAAGAAAAACAACCACCAAGAACAATAACAAGAACAAGAACAACCAGGAAAAGACCAAGAACAAGAAGAACAAAACAATTATCAGTGAGAAAAGCAAAGAGAAGAGTCAGAACAGGAAGAAGAGGGAGACAGATAGATATTGTGATGCTATCAACAAACGGAGGAAGGTGCCACCAAGCCCGTTATCACATGTTGAGGGTTTCTGTCATTCCCTGCATACAGTGAAGAACAAGAACGGGAAGAAAGAACAAGAAAAACACTAACGAACAGAAGAAGAACAAGAACAGTAACGAGGAACAGGAGCAGAAACAAGAAGCACGAGAACAAGAAGAAGAAGGAAGAGTGGAGACAGACAGATATCGTGATGCTATCAACAAACGGAGGAACGTCCGTCATCACCTGTTGAGGGTTTTCTCTCATTCCCTGCATACAGTGAAGAACAAGAACGGGAAGAAAGAACAAGAAAAACACTAACGAACAGAAGAAGAACAAGAACAGTAACAAGGAACAGGAGCAGAAACAAGAAGAAGAAGGAAGAGGGGAATAAACAGATATCATGATTGCTATCAACAAACGGAGGAACGTCCCACCAAGCCCGTCATCACCTGTTGAGGTTTTCTCTCATTCCTTGCATACAACGAAGAATCGGAACAAGAAGAACATGAAGAGAAACAAACAAACAAACAAACAAACACACAAAAAAGAAAAAAAAAGAAGCACTAGAAAGAGAACAAGAAGGAAGAGGGGAAACAAGAACAACAACAACAAAAAAAACACAACACAGGAGCAGAAACAAGAAGCACTCGAACAAGAACAAGAAGGAAGAGAGAAACAAGAACAAGAAAGAAAAAAAACAAAAACAAAAACAATAACAGTAACAAGAACAAGAACAAAGAGAAGACGAAGAACAGGAAGAAAACAACAACAACAACAACTATCAGTCAGAAAAGCAAACAGAAGATCCAGAAGAAGAAGAAGGAGGAGGAGGAGGAGGAGAAGAAGAAGAAGAAGAAGAAGGAAGAGGAGGAGGAGAAGAAGAAGAAGAAGAAGAAGAAGAAGAAGAAGAAGAAGAAGAAGAAGAAGAAGAAGAAGAAAGAGGAGGAAGAGGAGAAGAAGAAGAAGAAGAAGAAGAAGAAGAAGAAGGAGGAGGAGGAGGAGGAGGAGGAGGAGGAGGAGGAGGAGGAGGAAGGAGACAGATATATATCGTAATGCTGTCAACTAACAAACGGGGGAACATGCCAAGTCATCATCATCTGTTGAGTTTTTCTATCATCCTCTGCACAGTGATCAATGCACTTCCCTCTATAGTCACCACGTCGTCTTTGGCGCTAACACACAATCTGCCCTGGAATAGGCTACCCAGAGAGAGAGAGAGGGAGAGTGAATGAGAGAGAGAGAATGAGAGAGAGAGGGGGAGAGTGGGAGAGGGAGAGAGAGAGATCGAGAGAGAGAGAATGAGAGAGAGAGAGAGAGAGAGAGAGAGAGAGAGAGAGAGAGAAGAACAGGCAGACAGGCAGACCGAAGAATTGAGTAAGGGAGAGAGTGAGAAAAAGGAAAGGAGAGAGAGAGAGAGAGAGAGAGAGAGAGAGAGAGAGAGAGAGAGAGAGAGAGAGAGAGAGAGAGAGAGAGAGAGAGAGAGAGAGAGAGTGGAAACGAAACGAAACGAAACGAAACGAATTTTTATTTCATGAGGGTAGTGGAGCGATAGAGAGAGACAGAGAGACGGAGACAGAGAGAGAGAGGGAGAGAGAGAGAGAGGGGGGGGGGGGAGAAATTGTATCTAACAAGGGTAATGAGACAGAACCATAGAGAGAGGGGGGCGACAGAGGAGACAGAGGGAGAACGACAGAGAGAGAGAGAGACACACACACACACACACACACACACACACACACACACACACACACACACACACACACACACAGAGAGAGAGAGAGAGAGAGAGAGAGAGAGAGACAGACAGACAGACAGACAGACAGACAGACAGACTGACAGATAAACAGAAATACAGACATATACAAAATGCAAGTTTCCTTGACGATTTCTCTTTCTCGTTGACATAAATATGCGCAATTGGATCCATCTTTCCGACCACCCGCACCCCCCCCCCCCCCCCCCTCCCACCCTCACTCCAATCTTCCGACAATTACAAATCTGCCTCGCGCTTCTTTACGACCTGACGAAAAACGCGCACTGGATACGCGCAAACCGCAGACACTGTGCAAATCAGTCAGGGACATTGATGGCAAACACGCTTTGAGGGAATCTGTTACACTCCCCGAGGAAAAATAATCCAGATTTAAGGATCCTGATCGAGAGAGAGCGAAGTATCTGTTACGATAACCCCTGCAGCAGTAATTAAAACAAAAGATGCAAGACCTTCATGACTCTCGTTTGATGCCCACATAATCCAATAAAGGAATCATGAGAAAAAGAAAAAAAAAAGAAAAAAAAGAAAGAAAAAACGAAACACACACACACACACACACACACACACACACACACACACACACACACACACACACACACACACACACACACACACAAAACCAAAAAAACCCAAAAAAAACACACACACACAAAATGCCATCACTGGATGGCAGATCCTCTGGCAGAAAAGCACAAATACTGATGTGACGTGGACGTTTGACCTTCAGATTCATAAAGCATTTATGTTGTACCTCTAGAACAGACCGCTATACCATGGACATTGAAATCTCAATCTTTACCATGCTTCTACAGTTTGAAATTACGCAATATTGTGACCATAAACTTTGACCAAAGACATTGTCCCTTTATATGGGTTTCGTTCTCACTTTGAGCAATCATTGTATCAAAATGATGACGATTTTGTACAAGATCCTCTCTCTCTCTCTCTCTCGCTTGTACATATAAGGTTTTCCTATTGATATAATATGCCTTGCTGTGACCTTGACCTTTAGCTTCATTTTTCAAACTGTTTTTTGGGGGATCATGCTGTATTTCAGACCAGTCACTGTACAAAGTTTTATTAAAAATATCAACCCTAAACAAAACAAAAAAAAAGAAAAGAAAAGACAACAACAACAACAAAAACCAACAACCGTAGACGTAAGATACAGACTCTATGGAGCTTAATTTTCCATATTACCAAACAATGACCCTTTTCTCCGACCTCTCACTCTACATGGCCAATCACGGTAAAGCAGATGACTCCAGATGTCTTATTCACACCTACCATACTAACCACGGGTGGTTCCTAAACCTCTTGTAGTTGGCGAGAAAAGGCCTACGTTCGTGCTTTGCACGAACACACACTGACACCAAGTCAAAACATGGACTCACTTTGCCTTAACACGTGAGAAACACAATAAGATAAACAAGAGAGGCAAGGCCTTCAAGACTCACTTGTCATACACTAAAAAAAAAAAAAAAAAAAAAAATCTCAGTTTAAAGCAAATTAAGTCCCCTAGCATTAATTACAGAGTAATTTCCCTTTTTTACTATCTGCACCAAAACGTTTGCAAAATAAATAAAACTTCCATGCTTAGCAAAAGAAGTTCCTGTTTGAACAAAAAATGATAATAATGACTTCTCTTGATTGTGTCAGAATATCAGATCAAAGTGCCAAGTTTAGAGAATACAAAAAGTATAAATATAACACTAAATGCAGTTTGCATATAATTAAGCTTTATTTTTTATTTTTTTGTGCCCATCCCAGAGGTGCAATATTGTTTTAAACAAGATGACTGGAAAGAACTGAATTTTTCCTATTTTTTATGCCTAATTTGGTGTCAAATGACAAAGTATTTGCAGAGAAAATGTCAATGTTAAAGTTTACCACACACACACACACACACACACACACACACACACACAAAACAAACAACCGAACACCGGGTTAAAACAGAGACTCACTTTGTTTACACAAGTGAGTCAAAATGAAAAGTCAATGAAAGTGTAGGAGAAAGAGAAACGTGTGGTAATGATAACAACCATGCCATGAAAAATGCTGCTTATTTCCGGTTACCCAGAGGACCCAGAGTTTTGTTCAGCAACATCTGCACACACTTCCTCTCTCTCTCTCCCTCTCTCTCTCTCTCTCTTTCCCTCCCCTCTCTCACTTTCTTTCTCATACGCCAAACAAATTTCCGTTTTGGTAGGACATTGAAAGGAGATAGGTTTTATCGAACAGAACCACAACCCCCCAACCCGGTCACAATGTCTTAGGATAACGATTAACAACGATCGATACTGGTAGGAACATTTATAACTTGTATGGAGAACTCTTGCTTCGAAGCTACGGCCGACCTACCAGTTCAAGCAGTTAAGGGGAAAAAAATTGTTTAATATTCACACAGCTTGTTGGTTGATTCACATGTAGTTTGTTCACAAAGATTGACGAGTTTTGAATGTATTTTTAACTTTTCGTTTATTACGTTTTAGTTTCAGTCAGCAATTCTTTGCTAAAACCGCAGCTTAGCATCCACACTGTAAGCAAATCAGTTGTCAAAGAGATGTTGACTATAACCAAGCATATCTCTTCCCTCTCAAGAGTAAAAAAAAAAAAGAAAAAAAGTCTTGTACACGCATAACATAGACCGTCGTAGTAATGGTCCGTATCCATTTCTTGAATAGGTTTGCTTTCAATAGTTATTGACATTCATATGACATAAATCATTTTGTACACAGTTATCGTATCATAAAAATCGAATTGTACAACGTCTAAAGGCTGGTTGTAACATTCTATAACATTTCATGAATGAACCAAGCTTTAAAAAACATTCTGATTGCATTTGGATTTTTGGAGCCTTTCTCGTTTGACGCATTAATCCCAAATGACATGTGCATGATTTTTCGTTTTCTGCTCAGTTAGGAAGCCACTTCTCTTGATTACTATCCCTACGCTGTAATAAAAAAAAGTAGGTTTGTTATAAATAATAATGAAATAAAGTGAAATAATCCCTACGTCTCCCTATGCCCCCTTCCCTACAACTATCCGTCAGGCCCTGACAAAAGATATTGTTTTGAAAAAACAAAACAAAAACAACAAGAAAAAAATAACAAAAAAGCAACAACTGCTTTTTGATGTTTGATTATTAAAATCTTTTAAATTAAGCCCCAGCAACATTATAACACCCACTTCTCCCACCCTCACTTTCCCTACACCTTACACACATATCCTCAACACCCCCCCCTCCCCCGCACCCCTTTCCCCCCACCTCTCCTCATGAGATTCCCCCACCCCCATCCCTACATCTCACCCCACCCCCTCCCCACTCTTCCTCCCCTCCCTTCCTGACCTGACCTTTTTTTTTTTCTCCCTCAGCAGGCTGAAGATCCAGCGAACCCCATAATGGAGTCCTTTCATCAGAGCGGCGGTAATGATCTCATCTCGGGCAAACAGAACAGCACCACCCAGACCTCTGCTTAAGTCACTTAGCGCTTAGCTTTCCGGGGACCCTGGGAACCAAGGTCATCCCCCCCCCACCACCTCCATTACCCCCACCCCCCCTCTCTCTCTCTTCCCCACTCACCGCAGTACTGGGGTAAGCGAGTTCCATCCCTGGATAGAGAGAGGGGCGCGGGGTGCTGAGAGAGGAAGGGTGGTAAGGAAGGGAGAGGGAGGCGGGGTGCTGAGAGAGGAAGGGTGGTGAGGAAGGGAGAGGGGTGTGGGGTGCTGAGAGAGGAAGGGTGGTAAGGAAGGGGGAGAGGGGGGAGAGGGGGAGGTACTGTGAGAGGAAGGGTGGTAAGGAAGGGAGAGAGGGAGGAGGGGGCGGGTGGTTATTGATAAAGGAGGATGTTGGAGGGTGAATGAGAGAGTGAAAGTGTAGCTTCGAAGAGTAGAGGGAATATAGAATACAGAAACGTAATATCTACCGGAAGCCACCCCCACTGAGAACAAACAAATAAAAAAGGCAAAGCAATATCTTCTTCCTTGGTTTCTGAACATATAGAGACAGACAGACAGACAGACAGACAGACACAGACAGACACACAGACAGAGAGAGGCGGGAGAAAAAAAAAGACAGAAACTCCATCAGATAACAACCATGGTCATATACCCACTGGAGCCACAGCAATACTCACACACACACACACACGGAAAAGACAGAAGACTAAAAGTAGAGGCAGTACTGAGTGCATACAGCAACCCACAGGCCAACCACTGAAACAAAGAGACGACAATCCAGACCAAAGAGAGAGTAACTCCAGCCATGAGCCAATCACAGCACAGGACGAGGGGACTGGGGGGAAGGCAGGGGAGGTAAGGGCAGGGGGAGAGAATTGAATTTGCCAGCAGCGAGACACGTCTTCATCAGATCAGAGACAAGTCGGAGAGGCAGAAGATACAAGGAGCTACATGGTAAACTGGATAGACCTTTTTTTTCTTTCTTTTTTTTTTTTTGAGGGGGGGTGAGGGGGGGGGGAGGAAGGGGGTGGGGGTCTGTCTTCTTGTCTTGTGAGTATTCTTGGGTGCATATGCGTATGTGTGTGTGTGTGTGTGTGTGTGTGTGTGTGTCTGTGTGTGTGCGCGCGCGCGTCTGTGCGTGAACGGAGGATGATGGTAGGAATGGTTACGACGCTCATCTGCCTGTACAGTGTTCGTGGGGCGGGGGTCTAGGTTCAATTTCACGTCTCGCCCTTTCTTTCTCTCGAGAGCAGGCTGGCCAAAGTGCAAAACACAAGCATGCGGATCATCACTGGGGGACTGAAAACCACTCCCATTATCACCCTTGAAGCAACCACAGGACTCGCTCCCCTGGACACCAGACGAGAAGAGAAAGTTCTCATACAGCATGAAAAATTCCAAAGACTTCCCTCACACCCAGCCCACCAACAGCTGCAAGAACCAACCAAAAATAGACTGAAGAGAAGCAGCTTCAACCACCTGGCAAAAAAACTGCTGAGAACCCACAGCGACATCCTCCCCAGCACCCCTGAAGAACGAGAGCCTCTCCAGGATGCCGAAGAATGGAATCTTCAGCAGGACGGGGTGTTCTACGCTACAGACGTGCCAGGAGTGACCAGCAAGGGAGACCAGCCAGACTACATGCTGAAGACCCTCACGCTGGAGATGCTGCACGCACAGTACAACGCCTCAGTGTGGACTCGCATCTACACTGACGGATCTGCTGATGCAGCCATTAAGAATGGAGGAAGTGGAATCTACATCAGTCACCCAGATGGCCACACCTCCACACACTCTCTGCCTGCGGGTGGACGCTCGTCAAACTACCGGGCCGAACTTACTGCTCTGAGAGAAGCTGCCAGACTGATCAATGCAGACCAACACCCGCCTGAATACGTCGTCTTTCTGACAGACTGCAGATCAGCCATCCAAAAATTGCAGTCACCCAGTGAGCAGTTGGAAAGAGACACACAGCGCCTGCTTGGAGATCTCTCGCTACACGCACACGTCGCTGTCCAGTGGATCCCTGCCCACTGTGGTCTGGCAGGAAACGAGGAGGCGGACAGACTGGCCAAGTCTGGCAGCAGACTGGAGCAGATAAACCAGCCAGTTTCATTCAGGGAGGCAAAAACTCTGGTCAAACGAAAATTCAAAAGCACATTCCAGCAACAACATAGCCATCCACCTGATGACCAGATGCCTCACCTGCAGCGATTCCAGTAGACAATCATATTCCGACTACGCACGGGGCACTGCCGCCTGCGAGACCACATGTACCGAGTGAAGCTGTCGCACACTCCTGACTGCCCGTGTAAGAAGACAGGACCACAAACCCCGGAGCACATCCTGCAGTCCTGCCCCCTGTATCAAGATGCACGGACGCAGCAGTGGCCATATGGAGCCACACTGGCAGAAAAGCTCTGGGGCACCAAAGAAGATCTCATCAAGACCACCACCTTCATCTCCAGCATAGGACTGCAAGTCTGAGACCATGATCACGGGGAACGCAGAAGAAGAAGAAGACTGGAAAATCAACTTGAACTGAGCGTCTAATCATTCAGATAAAACAATTAATTCACAGAGGTCCTTTGTGCCGCACATTTCATTCTCGGCGCACCGAGAAAGAACCCATGGCAACATAGGAACACACACACACACACAAAGAATTATGCATGTACCCCAGTGCCTTGACGTAGCGCTTTGGGTCACATGCTGCAGTCAGGCAGTCAGTCCTAAGGACTGGTGTAGTGTATATGGATGGTTTTGTCTGAACAAAATGACTATGTATGTATACATATGTATGTGTACATAACTACATGCATGTATATGAATGTGTATTGTGTGCGCGTGCGTTTATGTAAG
>NC_134888.1:35662038-35664538 GCF_041734735.1 Babylonia areolata | reverse complement strand
AACACCGCATTTTTTCTAAACAGTATATGTGATTCGGAAAAGTGGCTCTTTGTATATTTGGAAAAGAAACAAATATCCGTTGGGTGTGCTGTGACGAACGTCAAAGGCTCATCAGGAAACAATGCTGTCTGGATTTGGATTGTTTAGATTTTGGCTCACTTAAAAAAAAAAAAAAAAAAAAAAAGTTCTGGAATGTGATTCCATAAGCAGCCCAAAGAATTCGTGAGACCCGATTAGCATAAAATAATGAATATATAGAACAGGTTTATTTCGTGTGAATGCAGACAGATATACATTTTCCAAGAAACAATATTTATAAACTTTCCTACCAATATAGAATATTATTCATCGTTATTTCTCGGACTTTGTGATTGACATATTCTTCAATTTGGGGAGAAACACACACACACACACACACACACACACACACAGAGAGAGAGAGAGAGAGAGAGAGAGAGAGAGAGAGAGAGAGAGAGAGATTGGGGGAGGGGGGTGTCTGCGTTATTTTGCTAAACAAAAATGTGTCCACCGGGAACTAGGAAATAGCAAATAACCAGCATCTTATATACTATGATAATTATCATAATGTCGCGTTTTTCTTCCCCTTGACTTTCATCATAACCATTATTATTATTATTATTATTATTATTATTATTATGATCATTATCATCACCGCCAACATCTACATCTCCGTCATCGTTGTTTTACTGCTATAGGGTTATTGAAAGAGAAACTTAATTCTTTGTAGATCAGGAACCTTAAATCTGAATCAGGATTATTTTTTCCCTCGCGGAGAATAACAGATTCCCTCAAAGCGTGTTTGCCAACAATGTCCCTGGCTGATTTGCACAGTGTCAGCGGTTTGTGCAATCTCGTCGTATCCAGTGCGCGTTTTTCGTCAGGTCGTAAAGAAGCGCAATGCAGATTTGTAATTGTCGGAAGATTGGGCGGGCCCGGAAAGACGGATCTAGATCTAACGGTACATAAATTATGTTAACGAGAAAGAGAGTTCGCCAAGGAAACCACTTTGTGTGTGTGTGTGTGTGTGTTTGTGTGTTTGTTTGTTTGTTTGTTTTTGTCATTCTGTGTCTCTTTCTCTCTGCATCTGTCTCTCTCTGTCTCTATCTATCTATCTGTTTGTCTAACTTTCTGTCTGTGTCTGTCTGCCTCTTTCTCCCAGCCTCTCTCTATGTCTCTCTGTCTCTGTCTTTCTGTCTGTCTCTGTCCCTGTCTTTCTCTTATGGCCTTTCATGAAGAAACCATCCCTTGCAACCGTGTCTCTTTCTGGCCTCTGTCTTTGCCCCAGCCTCTGTCTGTCTGTCTCTCTGTCTCTGTCTCTGTCTCTGTCTCTCTCTCTCTCTCTCTTATTAGCGTTGTCGTTTCTGTCGGATTCACTATATGTGATATTGTTATACATGCACTGAGTGTAAAGAGACATGTGTATGTCTGTGCGCATCGAGAACACGACAACAACAACGGCAGACACTGAAGTCGGCAAATACGCTAATACCTCCACCGTTGGTAAATGAAGGTTCATTCATTCATTCATTTATTCATTCATTCATTCATTCTGTATCTCTCATTTTTCTCCCCTAACGCCCCCCCTCCCCCCTCTCACTCTCTCTCTCTCCCTCTCTAGCTCTAGTCGTCGTCGTCGTCATCACCTTCTTCTTTCATCCTATCTTTCTTCCCCCTATCTCTTTCCCCTCTCTCTTTCCTACCTCTATTTCCATTCCCTTTCCATTCTCTCATTCCTACCTATCTTTCCTACCTCTCTCTTTCCCCTATATCTTTCCTACCTCTGTTTCCATTCCCTTTCCTACCTCTCTTTCCATTCCCTTTCCTACCTCTCTTTCCATTCCCTTTCCTACCTCTCTTTCCTACCTCTCTTTCCATTCTCTTTCCTACCTCTCTTTCTCTCTCTCTTCCCCCTCTATCTTTCCTACCTCTCTTTCCCTCTCTCTTTCCTATCTCTCTTTCCCTCCCTCTTTCCCCTCCCTCTTTCCTATATCTCTTTCCTCTCTCAATCTTTCCTCTCTCTCTCTTTTCCCCCTCTCTCTTTCCTATCTCTCTTTCCTCTCTCTTTCTTTCCCTCCCTCTTTCCCCTCTCTCTTTCCTTTTTCTCTCTGTTCCCTCTCTCTTTCCTATCTCTCTTTCCTCCCGTTCTCTTTCCTCTCTCTCTCTTTCCCCTCTCTCTATCCTACCTCTTTCCCCTCCCTCTTGCCCTATCTCTTTCCCCTCTCTCTTTCCCCTCTCTCTCTTTCCCCTCTCTCTATCCTATCTCTTTCCCCTTCCTCTTGCCCTATCTCTTTCCCCTCTCTCTTTCCTACCTCTCTTTTCCCTCTCTCTTTCCTCTCTCTCTTTCTCCTCCCTCTTTCCCCTCTCTCTATCCTACCTCTTTCCCCTCCCTCTTGCCCTATCTCTTTCCCCTCTCTCTTTCCTACCTCTCTTTTCCCTCTCTCTTTCCTCTCTCTCTTTCTCCTCCCTCTTTTCCCTTCTC
>NC_134888.1:35639538-35642038 GCF_041734735.1 Babylonia areolata | reverse complement strand
CACACACACACACACACACACACACACACAGACACACACACACACACAGACACACACACACACACACACACACACACACACACACACACACACACACACACACACACACACACACACACACACACACACACACACACACACACACACACACACACACACACAAGAGGAGGTGTTACAACTGTTGGACCCAAAAGCATTGTCCTGGTTTTTTGGGTTTTGTTGTTGTTGTTGTTGTTGTTGTTTTGTTTTGTTTTGTTTGTTTGTTCTGGACCTAAGCAAGTAATCGGGTTGTACAGTGATAATGAGAACAAATCAATGATAATGAGAACAAATCGATGATAATGAGAACAAATCAATGAGAACAAATCAATGATAATGAGAACAAATCAATGATAAATAGAACAAATCAATGATAATGAGAACAAATCAATGAGAATGAGAACAAATCAATGATAATGAGAACAAATCAATGAGAATGAGAACAAATCAATGATAAATAGAACAAATCAATGATAATGAGAACAAATCAATGAGAATGAGAACAAATCAATGATAATGAGAACAAATCAATGATAATGAGAACAAATCAATGAGAATGAGAACAAATCAATGATAAATAGAACAAATCAATGAGAATGAGAACAAATCAATGAGAATGAGAACAAATCAATGAGAATGAGAACAAATCAATGAGAATGAGAACAAATCAATGAGAATGAGAACAAATCAATGATAATGAGAACAAATCAATGATAATGAGAACAAATCAATGAGAACAAATCAATGAGAACAAATCAATGATAATGAGAACAAATCAATGATAATGAGAACAAATCAATGATAATGAGAACAAATCAATGATAAATAGAACAAATCAATGATAATGAGAACAAATCAATGAGAATGAGAACAAATCAATGATAATGAGAACAAATCAAAGAGAATGAGAACAAGTCAATGAGAACAAATCAATGATAATGAGAACAAATCAATGATAATGAGAACAAATCAATGAGAACAAATCAATGATAATGAGAACAAATCAATGATAATGAGAACAAATCAATGAGAACAAATCAATGATAATGAGAACAAATCAATGATAATGAGAACAAATCAATGAGAACAAATCAATGATAATGAGAACAAATCAATGATAATGAGAACAAATCAATGAGAACAAATCAATGATAATGAGAACAAATCAATGATAATGAGAACAAATCAATGATAATGAGAACAAATCGATGATAATGAGAACAAATCAATGATAATGAGAACAAATCGATGATAATGAGAACAAATCAATGAGAACAAATCAATAGCACCGGAGGAAAGTGGACGATGAGGGTGTGAATATAATAGATGGTTTGTTGTGTTTTTTTTTGCTATCTTGTTGCTGTTATTGTTGCTGCTGTTGTTTTTGTTGCTCTCCAAACATCCAGCGTACAAACCCATCAATATTGATGCAGTATGAAAAATAAAAATACGACGGTAAAAATAAACAGTACAAAATAGAATACTGGGATGACTAGATAATTGTTGTCGTCGTGTGTGTTTTTGCATGTCTTCTTTTGCCTTTTCTTTTCTCTCTCTCTCTCTCTCTCTCTCTCTCTCTCTCTCTCTCTCTCTCTCTCTCTCTCTCTGTGTGTGTGTGTGTGTGTGTGTGTATTCGTTACTTTTTCGTTAATGCCTTAGGGCGTGGATTGGAATCCTGCATCTTTCTGTCTATCACTGTCTCAGTCTATGTACCTGTTTCTCCTTCTCACCTTCTCTCTCTTTCTCTGTCTGTCTCACTCTCCCGTCGCTTTCACTATCTTTCTTTCTGTCTGTGCCTCTCTCTGTCTCCCTATTTCTAGGAGGAATGCGTTCCTGTGTTTCTGCGTTCCTGTTTCTAGGAGATATCTCCCGTCTCTCTCCTCTCTCTCTGCGTCTGTCTGTCTGTCTGTCTGTCTGTCTGTCTCTCTCTCTCTTGGTCCTGAACCATATATTGGGATGAAAATAAACAGATATGCAAAAAGTGCACTGACAAAAATTTAGATTTGGTGTTTCTAATATTGCTGTTCACGGTTTCAGATACTGTAGTAGGAGTGAATATGTATATATGTGTCGATTGTGCGACCTGGGTAGGGAAGATGAATTGCATTTTTTGCTATGTTGCCCTGCTTTGAGTGACCTCAGACAAAGATTAATTCAACCGAAATATTATGAAGATCACTGTGCTTTTAGATTTAATCTGCTCATGTCGTCAAAACATGAGCTTACCCAACAAAAATGGCCATATACTTATATGAGGCATTGAAGAGACTTCGAATTGTTATTTTGTGAATGTT
This sequence comes from Babylonia areolata, assembly GCF_041734735.1. NCBI lineage: Eukaryota > Metazoa > Mollusca > Gastropoda > Neogastropoda > Buccinidae > Babylonia > Babylonia areolata. The sequence continues at coordinate 35,639,705 of NC_134888.1, read as the reverse complement.
GTTGAGTATTGTATTAGCTACTTTTGGTTGATTTGTGATGTTGGTTTATCGTGTCAAGTCATTTTCCTTATATATTTTCTTGTATGACCCCCCTTCAGTAAGGGGCTTTGGCCTTAATCTGAATAAAACATCGTTATCGTTATCGTTATCTCTCTCTCCCTCTTCTC
>NC_134888.1:35617038-35622038 GCF_041734735.1 Babylonia areolata | reverse complement strand
TGTTTTGGAAGATTGCCCATTCTTAATATTGTCAAATTTTCCTTATTCAGAACAATCCCTGGAAACAAAAAGAAGACCGTTCTAAAGGTGCCCATTATTCAAAACAACCCTGGAAATAAATACCAAAGTTCAGCACACAAAACGTTCTCTTTTGAAAAAATGAAGTTAATGCATCGTTTATAAGCAAATGTGGAATTATATAATTGTTGCCTTCTGCGCAAGACAGGTTCTTTGTGCACTATTTGTTTTGCTTTACTTCAGGAAGCATATCAAAATTTCATTGATATTTCGTCTGTCTGTCAACCAGTTGATGTTCGGTGTGTGTGTGTGTGTGTGTGTGTGTGTGTGTGTGTGTGTGTGTGTGTGTGTGTGTGTGTGTGTGTGTGTGTGTGTACGTGAGTCTGTGCGTGCGTTTCCGTGAGTGTGTAAATATGTTTCCACAAGGACGAAAACCCAATAGCTTTCTCCCCAAAGCAGTCAATGCCCTGTCTCTCGAACAGATCCAGTATGATAAACAGAATTGTGCAATCAACAACCACCTACATGAAGATCTAGTCATCAGCCCTATCCTTATGTAATATGCGGCTTCTGTTCAAACGTGTGTGTGTGTGTGTGTGTGTGTGTGTGTGTGTGTGTGTGTGTGTGTGTGTGTGTGTGTGTGTGTGTGTGTGTGTGTGTGTGTGTGTGTGTGTGTGTGTGTGCGCGCGCGCAGTGCGTGCATGTATGAGTATGCACACGTTTTTATATTGATATGCATTTGTATGTATCCTAATTTCGTTTGTATCTGTGTTTGTGTACTGATGATTTTCGATTTATGTTGGTACCTTGTTATGTACTACCCCCCCGGTACACTTGGTAATAAAGACATATTCTGTATTATTCTTTCTTTCTTTCTTTCTTTCTTTCTTTCTTTCTTTCTTTCTTTCTTCCTTCTCGTCTTTTCTGTTTTCTTTCCTTCATTCCTTTCTTCTTCTTTGTTTACTTTCTCCTTCTGCCTTTCTTTTCTTCTTTGTTTCTTTGTTTCGTCCCTTCTTTCTTTACTTTCTATTCGTATTTGTCTCTTTTTTTTTCTTCTTCATTTCAGATTCATCAATTTATTTCATTTTCATTTATCTTTGAAATGCTGGACGAACCGAGTTGTACTTTTCTTTAGTATTGATCATTTCATTTCATTTTCTGTTGTTGTTTTTTTTCTTCAATTTAAATTCTGGACGAACCGTTGTAGTAACTGTCAGCGGCATTATCATAATTATGTTCCTGTCAGTGCCGATCCATCTCATCATCATGCTACTGAACCAATCCATTGCTAACGTTTCCCCGTAGATGAAATTACCTAATGCACGTGGCGTGCCATGGATGCCCGGCACGACATATATATATATATATATATATATATATATATATATATATATATATATATATATATATATATATCTATATATATATCTATATATATATATCACACTTGCTGTTGTGTTTTTTCTTGGTGGTCGTCAGGCGAATGACTGAAAACTTGCCTCGTTCATTTATGGATTGTGACATTTCTTGCTGCATCACAGGGACTCATTTTTGGGTGTTTTTTGTTTGTTTGTTTGTTGTTGTTTTTTTTGTTGCTTTTTTTTTGGGGGGGGGGGGGGGGGGGGGGGGGGCGTGGAAGTGTGGAGTGATTGGGGGTTGGGGTGGGGGGTGGGGGTGGGGGTGTTTGTTTGATGGGCATACCGTTCTTCCGTGAAGATGTCTTTCGTGTTCACGATTGAAAAGAAAATCAGATCCAATTAATCTCTCTCTCTCTCTCTCTCTCTCTCTCTCTCTCTCTCCTTGTTGGTTGGTTTTAATCCACCATTTTTGTTTCTGCAGTGGCAATCACTTGAATTAAATGCATGTGGTTTGACGTCCCTGGCTGCCGATCAATATGGCCGACACGCCAGTTTCCCATCTCATCATGCTGTAGCCTTTGTTTCTTGGTTAATGTTGGTGAACGGTTCCCTCGTTCATTTCGCAGATTGTGACATTTCGTGTCGTATCACGGAGAGGGACGCTTCTCGCTGTATCGCGTGGGGGGATGGGTTTGACTGGTTGGTTTGTCTTGTTGTTGTTTGTTGGAGTGATGGCCTAGAGGTAACGCGTCCGCCTCGGAAGCGACAGAATCTGAGCGCGCTGGTTCGAATCACGGCTCAGCCGCCGATATTTTCTCACCCTCCACTAGACCTTAAGTGGTGGTCTGGAGGCTAGTCATTCGGATGAGACGATAAACCGAGGTCCCGTGTGCAGCATGCACTTAGTGCACGGAAAAGAACCCACGGCAACAAAAAGGTTGTTCGTGGCAAAATTCTGTAGAAAAATCCACTTCGATAGGAAAAACAAATAAAACTGCACGCAGGAAAAAGTAAAAAAAAATATGGGTGGCGCTGTAGTGTAGCGACGCGCTCTTCCTGGGGAGAGCACCCGAAATTCACACAGATAAATCTGTTGTGATAAAAAGGAATACAAATGCAGATTTGTTGTTGAAGATATGGTGATACGGATACTCCTATAGCGCCCGTCCTCCGTTGGAGACCAAGCTCTAAGCGCTTTACAAACACGGGGTCATTTACACAACAGGCTGCATGCCTGGGTAGAGCCGACTGACGGCTGCCACTGGGCAATCATCATTCGTTTCCTGTGTCATTCAATCAAGTTTCAGTCACACACACACACACACACACACACACACACACACACACACACACACACACACACACACACACACACACACACACACACACACACACACACACACACACACACACACACACATGTAAACTTTAATTATATGACCGTTTTGTTTCTTTACCCCGCTATGTCGGCATAACCTACCGAGCGCTGACATGGATTACAGGATTTTTAGCGTGCGTATTTGATCTTCTACGTATACACACGAAGGGGATAAGGTGCTGGCATGTTTGCACATATGTTGACCTGGAAGATCGGGGGAAAAAATGTTGCTATTTTTTTGGTTGTGTTGTTGTTACTTTTTCGTAAATTGTATATCGCTATCTTGAGAAGATTTTCTTTCTTTCTTCTTCTACCGTCGCGTGACTTCTCTTATAGGCTATATAAACCTGAGATTGGTGCACTGCGTGAGTGCGTGACGCGCGTGTGTTAAGTTTCTCTGTCGAACATCGCCATACTGAGCAATGCATGATGGGACCGTCGTCTGCTACTGATGGGATTATCGTCTGTTGTGTGTGGCTTCCAATCCCGTCTGAAAGCCTGCCCGATTCTTAATCGATATAACATCTTTTCTGGAATGTATACATCTTCTGAAGATATAACTGTATTACCTGTACAATGTACGTCTGGGCGCAGTGGTGTCCTGATGAAAACGTGTCCACCTAGGAAACGAGAAAATGTCTAAATCTCATGCTCGCCAACATCCACTTCCACTCCCACTAGGCCTCGAGTGTAGGTTATTCGGATGAGATGGGAAACCGACGTTCCGTGTGCTAGCATGCATTTTACGCATGTAAAAAGCCCCACGGCAAGAGAGTTTTCTCTGGCAAAGCTCTGAATGAAAATATACTTTGATAGCAAAATACACATGATTTCCAGAAGAAAAAGGGCGGGGGGATGGGGGTGGGGTGGGGGTGGGGGGACGGGGGAGAGGGGAGGCTGTACTGTGGCGACGCGCTTTTCTCGAGGAGTGCAGCTCGAATTTTACACAGAGAAATACGCTCTGACAAAAAAACAACAACAACAAAAAAAACAAACAAACAAACAAACAAACAACAACAACAAAAAACAACAAAAAAACAAAAAAAAAACACCCCACACACACACAAAAAAAACGCAAACAAACAAACAAAAGGAATGTAATACAATACATCGCAATGTAATCTAGTACAATGATACAATATAATCCAGAGAAAATACACATTGTAAAAACTTTGGTTGGCTTGTCTGTGAGTAAGAATTACATGTTCAATAGCCTAAATAATTATTGACTAAGATTATTGTTTCGATTTTATGTTCACAAAATAGGATATATCAAGATTTACATGATATCTCTCTATGTTAATCGTTGTGACATGAAGGCCATGCTTATCAACATGGCGGGCACGCCAGTTTCTCATTATGCAGTGCTTTTGTGTCTTGGTCAAGTGAATGAACCATTCTTCCTCGTTCATTAATTTGTAGATTGTGACATTCCATGTCGTGTCAGGGAGAGTGGCATTTCTTGCCTCATCGGGGGGATTCAAGTTTTAAAAAAAAATCATTTATTTACTTATTTGTTTATTTGTCTATGTATTGTAGACTTATTGTAGATTAATTTGTAAAACCATTGTCTTGCGAAGTCTTTCTTTCCTGGTTCACCTCACGGAGACATTTATAGGGTCATCGGTTTTCGAAATTCTATTTATTTATTTATTTACTATTTTATCTATTTATTTAATGCAGATTAATTTGCAAAGCCACTATCTTGGAAAGACTCTCTGTCCTGGTCTACCTCACGAAAACCTCTCATATGAACCTTGAAGAGACAGCGTGTGTGAGTGGCGAGACATGCGCGTGCTAGTTTCTCTGTTGATGAACGCCATCATGAAAAGTGCATGACGGGACTGTCGTCTGCAACTGATGGGATCATCATCCTCCAATCCCCTCTTATGGCCTGCCAAATTATTTAATCAATAATTGTTTCCCTGGAATATTCATATCTGAAAAACCAGTTGTATTATTTGCATTGCCATTGTGCTTGCACCGTCGTGAAGCGTAGATGGTAAGAATGTGTGTGTGTGTGTGTGTGTGTGTGTGTGTGTGTGTGTGTGTGTGTGTGTGATGGGTGAGTAGAGAGAATAGGGGTGGGTAGATGAATGGTGGTGGTGTGGTTCAAAAAAGAGAATGACTGCCGATTTTTACCCCCTTTTGCCTTTTCTATCCAAAACATTATTTTACAATTTTTACAAAATCTGTGGCATGCAAATTAAATTTATGCTCCTTTTTACTGATGTTTTTAAAAATTA
>NC_134888.1:35608644-35616938 GCF_041734735.1 Babylonia areolata | reverse complement strand
AGGGCGAGGAAGCGGGAGTGGACTGTGTTGGGGAGAGGGTGGTTTTTAATTGTTGTTTTTTGTGGTTTTTTTTTAATCTTATTTTATCTTTTTTTTTTATCAGGATATGTGTCATCTGCCTGTGGCATGGACAGAGATTAAGGAGTGGGCAAAAGAGAAAAGGGAAGAGAGAGAGAGAGAGAGAGAGAGAGAGAGATTGACAGACAGGAAGATAAAAGAAACGAAAGGAGAAGGGGCCGCGGGAAACGGGGGCGCGGGGATGGGTGGGTGGGCGGGGGGCAGTCAGGAGGGGGGGGGGGGGGAGGAAATTGACAGAGAGACAGACAGAGAGACAGAGATTGAAAGCGACAGAAACAATTACAGGAAGAAAGAGAAGAGAAGAGAGAGAGAGAGCGGGAGGAGGGAAGAGAGGGAGAGAGAGAGAGAGAGAGAGAGAGAGAGAGAGAGAGAGAGAGAGAGAGACAAGACAAGACAAGACAAGACCAGACAAGAGAAACTGTTAAATGATTTAAACATTAATTTGCTCATATCAGGAGAGGGGGAAAAAGGGGGGGAAATCAAAAGCACCAAAACCTGAAAAATGTTCTTCCACTCTCTCCGCTGACACACATAGGCGCACGTGCGCGCGCACGCACACGCACACACACACACACACACACACACACACACACACACACACACACACACACTGAGTCGTTCACATGAAAATGGATGTGGACATGGACAAAACTGGTTTTCCATTTACACATGTTGGAACATGTGGCCATCAGCCTCTCAGAGAGAGAGAGAGAGAGAGAGACAGAGACAGAGAGACAGAGAGACAGAGAGAGAGAGACAGAGAGAGAGAGAGAGATAGACAGAGAGAGAGACAGAGAGATGGCGGACGGTGATGGAAGAGGGAGAGGGAGGCGGGGGAAAGCCGAGGCGAGAGGTGTGGTGGCGGTGATAGTGTCAGACACTGAGGTGTCTAATGCCATCATACGGTGTTGTGAAGCGTTACAAGACTGGTGGTGCGGTGGTGCGGCGTTATACTGTGGTGTGCTGTGCTGTGGTGTGGTGTGGTCAAACTCTCAGTCGCGCATGCGAGTGAATCTGTATGTTGAAGCGCATAAACGCAGAAAGAAGAAGAAGAAGAAGAAGAAGAAGAAGAAGAAGAAAAAACAAAAACAAAAAAAACGTATAATACGAGAATAACCCAAACCGAAACACTACGGTCGTCAAATATCAACATAGCACGGAGCAAAGCACAAGACAACATAGCACAGTCAGCAGCACAACGCAGTAAAGAGAGCACAGCACAACTGAACAAAGCACAGCACGGCACAACTGAACAAAGCACAGCACAACTGAACAAAGCACAGCACAACTGAACAAAGCACAGCACAACTGAACAAAGCACAGCACAACTGAACAAAGCACAGCACGGCACAACTGAACAAAGCACAGCAAGCACAGCACAACGCGGTAAACAAAGCACAGATCAGCACAACTGGACAAAGCACAGCTCTGCAGAGCACAAAGCAGTGAACAAAGCACAGCGCAGCACAACTGAACAAAGCACAGCACAGCACAACTGAACAAAGCACAGCGCAGCACAACTGAACAAAGCACAGCACAGCACAACTGAACAAAGCACAGCACAGCACAGCTGAACAAAGTACTGCACGGCAAAGCACAAAGCAGTAAACAAAGCACAGCACAGAGCAACTGAACAAAGCACAGCACAACACATCACGTCACAACTGAACAAAGTACTGCACGGCACAGCTCAACTGAACAAAGCAAAGCACAGCTCAACTGAACAAAGCACAGTACAACGCGGTAAACAAAGCAAAGCACAGCTCAACGGAGCAAAATCACAGCACAGCACGACACAACTGAACAAAGTACTGCACGGTACAGCTCAACTGAACAAAGCAAAGCACCGCGCAGCACAGCACAACTGAACAAAGCACAGCAGCACAGCACAACTGAACAAAGCACAGCACAGCACAACTGAACAAAGCACAGCACAACTGAACAAAGCACAGCACAGCACAACTGAACAAAGCACAGCACAGCACAACGCAACGCAGTAAACAAAGCACAGCATGGCACGACACACTGAACAAAACAAAGCACAGCACAGCGAAAACACAAGTGTAAGAAAGTATTGGCTTCGGGGGGGGGGGGGGGGAAGATTGAATACCTCCCCACACCCCCGAGCTCCCCGGGAAGAAAATGATTCGAAGTAGCATCAACCACATGACAGACTCCATGATGTCAATCGCAGTCTTCACATTTCTTCCAGACCCTCGTGAGAAGCAAAAAAGAGTCACAGCAGTGCATATAGATAATGATTATGCAAATGAAACTTTTAGGCCTAGTGTAATCCATTCACATTTTACGATGTCGAAGTAAAAGTAAATGAAGACCACGGATATCAAGGGAAAGAAAAAAACAACAAACAAACAAACAAACAAGCAAACAAACACATCATCATCATGGCCTGGCTTCGCTGACGAAGATCTAGGAAGGCGTTGTCCACGTCTGATGCAGGCACGCTCATGGCTGACAAGGCCCAATGCGGGAAAAGCAGAGTCGGCCGCAGCGGTTGCAAGGGAAAGTCTTGTCTGGGTTCGCGGCTGCAGCGTCGTGGTTCTTCCTCCTTCTGCGTTTGTCCTCAAGGCTGGCCCTGCGGTTCGGTTGTTTTCGAAGGAGGAGACAGCTTGGTGGATGTGCGTCGCCAGGTCTCTCGATCAGCGGCTACTGCGACCACTGGCGATGTCAATGTGACAGGCACCGAGAGCTTTCTTCAAGGAGTCTTTGTATCTCTTCTTGGGTGCTCCTCTGTCACGGTGGCCAGTGGACAGTTCGCCATACAGCGCGATCTTGGCAGGCGGTGGTCCTCCATCCTGGCCACGTGCCCTGCCCACCGTAGCTGGGTCTTTAGCAGCACTGCCTCGATGCTGATAGTCTTTGCCTGCTCCAGGACCTCGACATTGGTGATGTAGTCACTCCAGTGGATGCTGAGGATGGTGCGAAGGCAGCGCTGGTGAAGCGATCAAGCAGTCGTATGTGGTGCCGGTAGGTGACCCAGGTTTCGGAGCCATACAACAGGTGGGGCAGTACAACAGCTCTGTACACGCTGATCTTTGTGTCTTTCTTCAGGTGTTTGTTGTTCCACACTCTCTTGTACAGGCCTGCCGAATGCGCTGTGTTGCCTTTGCAAGTCTGTTGTCGATCTCCTTGTCGATCTTGGCGTCAGACGAGTAGGTGCAGCCTAGGTAGCTGAACTGGTGGACCGACTTCAGCCTCTGTCTCACCGAGTTGATGTGAGGAGCGTGGAATTCTTCCTGTGGGCAGGCTGGTGGAGAACTTCCGTCTTTTTCAGACTGACTTCTAGGCCGAAGAGCTGCGCAGCCATCTGCGAAGCAGGACGTTATACGCTGCAGGGCCGCTTCTGTATGGGCGACGAGGGCAGCATCGTCGGCAAACAGAAAGCCTCTCTGATGATGGTTGCTCCAGTGTCTTGTGTGGGCCTGTAGCCGCCTCAGTTGAATAGGCTGCCATCAGTGCGGTATCTGATGAAGATACCGTCGTCGTCGCCAAGATCTTCAGTGGCCTGTTGGTGCATCATGCTGAAGAAGATTGTGAAGCGAGGGTCGGCGCGAGAGGACCACAACCTTGTTTCACTCCATTTTCCAATTGGGAAGGGCTCCGAAAGGTCGTTGCTGTGTCTGACCTGCCCACGCTGTTCCTCATGTAGTTGGATGACCATGCTGAGGAATTTTGGGGCATCCTAGACGTTTCATGATCTCCCACAGACCTTTTCTGCTCACGGTGTCGAAAGCTTTCGTGAGATCGACGAATGTCGCATACAGTCCTTTGTTCTGTTCCCGACATTTTTCTTGTAGCTGTTCTGAGAACGAAGACCATGTCAGTGGTGCCTCTGTTGGCTCTAAAGCCACACTGACACTCTGGGAGATGTTTCTTCGGCGATAGTAGGCACCAGCCGATTTAGGAGGACTCTGGCGAGGATCTTGCCTGCGATGGAGAGCAGATTTTATCCCCCAGTAGTTGGAGCAGTCCGACTTTTCTCCCTTGTTTTTATACAGGGTGATGATGACTGCGTCACGGAGGTCCTGTGGTAGTTTGCCTTGCTCCCAGCAGCAGACAAAGAGTTGTGGAGTTTGGAGTGTAGTGCTGGCCTCCAATTCTTCCACGCCTCCGGCGGGAATTCCGTCAACCCCTGCTGCCTTGCACATTTCAGCTGTTCAATGGCCTTGACAGTCTCTTCTAGGGTTGGTAGCTCGTCCAGTTGTAATTTCACTGGCTGTTGTGGGATGCGGAGAAATTGCGATGTCTTGAACCGTGCGGCTGGCGCTGAAGAGGGCTGGAAAGTTCTCGACCACCTGTTCAGGATCGACGTCTTGTCTGTGAAGAGCGCCTGGCCGTCTGCGCTGCGCAAAGGACTCTGGACCTGGTATGAGGGACCGTACACCGCCTTCAAGGCTTCGTATAAGCCCCGGTAGTCACCAGTGTCTGCACAAAGCTGAGCCCTCTCTGCCAGGTTGGTCCACCACCCATTTGAATCTCACGAAGCTTGCGCTGGAGGTTGCTGCATATGAGCCGGAAAAGTTGCTTTCTTCAACCGGACCCCCCCACACGGTTGTGCAAGGTGAGCCTGGTGGGCTGATCTCTTCTTCGCCAGCAATTCTTGGATCTCCTGGTTGTTTTCGTCAAACCAGTCCCTTGTCTCTTTTTCGACAGAACCCCTAGGACTTCTCAGAGGACTGCAGCTGGCTGGATTTCAGCTGTGCCCATAGTGCTTCTGGAGAGGGGTCTGTGGGCACTGGGGTCTTCAAGTTTGTCCTGAAGCTTCGCCTGGAATTCAGCTTTCACTTCAGCTGACTGAAAGTTGCCGACCTGGAATTTCTTCCTAGGAGCTCCTCCTTTCTTTGGTTTTGGCTTGAAGTGGAGCCTGAGCTTGCTGCGGACGAGGCGGTGGTCAGTATGACACTCCGCGCTGGGCATCACTCGGGTGTTATGGACGTCTCGTACGTCTCTCTGGCGCATCAGGATGTAATCATGAGGTGCCAATGTTTGGACCGAGGATGCATCCACGTTGTCTTCAGGCCTGTCCTTCTGCTGGAAAATGGTGTTGGTGATGGTAAACTGCTGCTCTGCCACAGAACTCGAGAAGAAGGCGCCCATAGTCGTTGCAATACCAACGCCAATGCTTGCCAAGGACTCCTTCCAGGCTTTTGAATTCTTGGCCAACTCTGGCATTGAAGTCGCCAAGGATGCTGCCACCTTGTCGTCAGCAAACAAACACACACACACAAAAAAACCCAAGTACCTTGGACTTTTCAAGTTGACTTGCCCATCATACCTTCGGCTTTTTAGTACACCTGTTACTGTTTTACAGTCATATGCGAAATATTCCAGGAAGATGTTTTTTTTTATTATTTATTTTTTTTTATCGATTAAGGACTGGACAGACTGTATAAGATGAGATCGGAAGCCGTAACAGACGACAATCCCATCAGCAGCAGACGACAATCCCATCATGCCTTGTTCAAGATGGCGCTCTTCGACAGAGAAACTAACGCGGGCACGTCACGCACTCACGCAGTCCTTCATGCATGCTCATCATGCTTAATGGGGTAACTTGGACGGTAGAGCAAGAAAGAGCGTCTTCTCGGGACAGCGGTAAGCTAAAAAGAAAGAACGAAAGAAAGAATGAAAGAAGCCCCCACGACGCAAGCAAGAAATGGCACTCTCCATGATACAACGAAAAACGTCACAATCTACAAAATCAACCAGGCAAGCTTTCATTCATTCGCCTGACGACCAACAAGAAAAGAAAGCAGCGTGTGATGAGAAACTGCCAGTGCCGGTCTTGCATGCTGCAATTAGCCACCACCTCACGTCACGTCACGTGCTAATTAGGTGATTGCAGCTGTAGAACCAATAGGTGGATTGGTTGAATATCATGCTACAATGATGATGATGGAGTCTCCCGTCGGACCGACGGATGAGTAGCAGGCAGGCTTATCTGTCGGTGTGTGTCCTCATATGGGAGAAGAGGCCGATTCTGGATGTGCAGCACTTCCCACAGGTGTTACAAGGGAAAACGTCTCCAGAAGTTGAGCCCTGCTTCCTCCGCTCACGCTTCTCCTTAATGGCAAGCGTTCCCTTGTTTTCAAACGTCTTTACGCCACTAGAGCACAGCATCCTCCAGCGAGAGCAGTGAACGGCATCAGTTTCCCAGGAAGCGATGTCTATGTCGTTCCGACATTAGCCTGGTTGCCTGACCAACACAGGTGACTTTTTTTTTTTTAGTGAGGAGGAGTTGTGCAGTCCCTTCCCCACTCTCTCGCCTACCGACGCTCACAGTCCCACAGGTGCAGATACTGCCACATGTAGGACGGCCTCGGCAGGTGCAGGTTTTTTCTCCGAAGTTCCGTTTCCTAGGAGGACTTCCAGCCAAGGATAAGAGCTCCCCCTGCCCTTTGGTCATCCTCTTCCGCCTTCACAGCCGTTGGGAAACGGTTTCCTCCTCCGCCTGTTCCGTCGTTTGGAGACTTTACATGTGGCAGGTAGTATTGGGTTACATGGTACCAGTAGCAAGGGCTATGCCCCGGACCTGACCTGATGCGACACTGGAGATAGATAATAACATGAGTCCCAACTTCCTGGTGCGTATACATCCCACTGATAAGTACTGCACAGTCCGTCCTGAAGATTACGAAAATCGGTCACGTTACGTGCTTTGGGTGACTGCAGCCGTGGAAAGTTTCAGTTTCAGTTTCAGTAGCTCAAGGAGGCGTCACTGCGTTCGGACAAATCCATAATTTTTATACGCTACACCACATCTGCCAAGCAGATGCCTGACCAGCAGCGTAACCCAACGCGCTTAGTCAGGCCTTGAGGAAAAAAATATATATATATAAGCTTACATAAATAAATAATAATTATGATATTTTAAAAAAAAGGTAGTAGTAATGAAAATAATGATAAAATAATGATAATAATAAATAAATAAAACAAAACAAACAAACAAAAAATGGATTAAATGAATGGCTACAAATGGAGAAGACAGATGAAATCGTCTGTATACGTCTCGAGTGTGACTGCAATCCAGTGGTGGATTAAGTGAATGGCAAGAGAAGACAGATGAAATCGTCTGTATACGTCTCGAGTGTGACTGCAATCCAGTGGTGGATTAAGTGAATGGCAAGAGAAGACAGATGAAAAAAAAAAAAAGTATCTGTCTACGTTTCCCAGTGTGCTTATACAATCCAAACAGTCCATTCTATGTCCTTGAAGTGAATGAATTGGTTATTCTATTTAGACCTGTGACGTAGGATCGCATACGACAAGGCGGCACATCCCAGAAAGAGTTGAGTTAGGCGCCTGACTCGCTTGCGTCATTTCCTGTCTGCAGGGGGGCGTAGCAAGTAGAGGGGGTGAGGGAGGGGGTAAGTGTGAAACAAGTTTTTGGTGTTCATGAACCGATGGGAAGTGCAGTGGAAACTATGTTTCTTCAGTGACCAGTTTGAAGAGACGTTACATGACTGAACAACTGTGGCTGAGTGGGTGAGGTGATAACACATTGCCAGTTTATCAAATGCAGTTACCAAATGAATGAGTATATGACTGACTGACTCACAAACTAACTCACTAATTTACTAACTCACTCACTCACTCACAAAGCGTGTTGGGCTATGCTGCTGGTCTAACAAAATAACCAACGAATCAGCTAACCAACCAACCAGCCAACCAACCAACTAACCAACCTACCAACCAACCAACCAACCAAGAAACAAAATAATTAGATAACGAACTAACTAAGTCAACTGAACTGGACTAGATAAAAGTGATTTGCTAGGAAACAAATGAAGCCGATGGTGAGATGCACTGAAGATGGGCAGATTGTGTCACGGCTCTGTGGAAGGAACCAATAACTTCAACAACTGAACAGACGAGGAAAAAGCAGAAACAAGGGAGGCAAGGCCTTCAAGACTCACTTGTGATACACTTTAAAAAAAAATCCAAGCTTTTTATGTATTGAGTATAATTTCAAAATGTAATGTTTAAGATGAGAAAGATCTGTTTAAAGCAAATTAAGTCCCCTAGCATTAATTACAGAGTAATTTCCCTTTTCTTACCCTCTGCACCAAAACGTTTGCAAAATAAATAAAACTTCCATGCTTGGCAAAAGAAGTTCCTGTTTGAACAAAAAATGATAATAATGACTGCTCTTGTTGTTGGGTCAGAATATCAGATCAAAGTGCCAAGTTTAGAGA
>NC_134888.1:35588644-35596144 GCF_041734735.1 Babylonia areolata | reverse complement strand
AGAAGAGAGGGTGGCGAGGGGTAGTACTGCTGCTGGTGATGGTGGTGGTGGTGGTGGCGGTGGTGGTGGTTATGGTCTTGCTGTTGTTGATGATGATGATGATGACGACGACTACGACGACATGTCGGCAGCGTTTGGATCGAAGAGGAATCACCAGGCAGGGCAGGGGCTGAACATGGCGTGTTGGACTGTTTATAGATCGAATCAGAACCCTGACTCGTGTTTTCAAGTACTGCACCTGAACGCAGGTTGTAAGAACTTCCCAGAACTGAGTCCGAACGTAAACTGAAGGGGTTCTCCAGGCCTGCTTCCACCACACCCAGCATGGAAGGCCCTCCGAAGACTGCGTCTGAGTCTGAGCCCGGTCTGCGCCTGGCGAAGCGCGGGACTTGCATGGCATTCGTCAATGTCCGTAACTCCCGCCTCCTTGCATTCAGAGCTGATACATTGAAAGCAGCTGCTGACCAGTTGTCTGACGTGGTGGCCACTGGACGCCGGAGACTGTCCTGAACCTGACAGCCCATGTGAGCTTGGTTCCAGGACGGGAGGCCCAGCGTCAGAGGTGCAGGGTCTTCCACAGCGAGTGACCTTCTGCGTCATCCCTGGCGTTGGGGCGTCGGTCGCTTTTGTGGGCACCACGTTTTGGCCCATCCTGTGTAGCCTGGATGCATGGGCAGTGTCAAGTCTGTCTGAGGACATCCACTGTCTGTACTGCCAGAGCCTCAGGTATGGGTGCTGTTTCTTGCTGGAGGCAGGTTTCTCGCTATGTTCTCCGTCACAAGATCTAACGACCCGGGTTAGTCCCTCACAACCTCCATCAACCTGATCGTCATCTCTGGTGGACTTCGGTGAGCCACTGTTCCAAAACCTCACAGGGGGCATGCTTACTGGAACTTCAGTGGAGAGAATACTTATTACGTCCACAGCGGTCAAACAACAACAACAGCAACAACAAACACTGGTAATGTCGATGGGGATTCTTCATGGATCGCTCAAAATGGACGATGTGTGTAAATGGATAGTCGGGGACTTGGGGCTGTTGTTGTTGTTCCCGTGCCCTGGAGGTGACATGAGGAGGTTCTTTCCCGTGGCCATTGTGTGATCTGCGGTCTGTGCTGCCATCACCTGGGTTCATGTTTGTGGATGGGATCCGCCTTGCAGCTTTCCAGTGATGGGAGGTGAGAAACTGCTGTACCTGGATCACCCCTGAATAACAAAAAATACAGTGGGAGAATTACGGTGAATTATATAGCGCGCGCGCTGACGCATATACGGACACATGCGCGCACACACGCGCACACAAATACACATATGCGCACACTCACAGAAGCATGCACGCAAACACACACAAACTCGCGCGCGCGCGCAAACACACACACACCCCCACACACACACATACACACACACGCGCGCGCGGGCACATACATACACGAACATACAAACATGCACACCCCCAAACACGCATGACCACGGGCGCGTACTCACACAGAAACACATACGTGCACACACATATGCCTGCACACACACACACACACGTACATACAAACTCAAACGCACATGCACACAATAACACACCCAATATAATTTAGATTGCAAAGACTCTCTCTCTCTCTCTCTCTCTCTCTCGCACACACACACACACACACACACACACACACACACACACACACACGCACACACACACACACACACACACACACACACACACACACACACACACACGCACACACACACACACACACACACACACACACACACACACACACACACACACACACACACACACACACACACACACAGAGTCAAAACCGCCAGGTGGGAAAAGAAGAGCGTTGATTGAGCACTACCGCAGGATTCACACAAAAACTAAGCACGGTGGTGGAGGCGAGGGGTGAGAGGGGCAGGGGGGGGGAGGGGGTCGTATAATAAACACAGTGGGGAGGGGGGAGGGGGCGTAAGTACCAAAATAATTGAACCCTTGAATATATCAACGACACGATAAAAAACAACAGCAAAAAGCCCCACCTTCTTCGTTCGTGGGCTGCAACTCCAACGTTCACTCGTATGTACATGAGTGGGCTTTTACGTGTATGACCGTTTTTACCCCGCCATGTAGGCAGCCATACTCCGCTTTCGGGGGTGTGCATGCAGGGTATATTCTTGTTTCCATAACCCACCGAACGCTGACATGGATCGCAGGATCTTTAACGTGCGTATTTGATCTTCTGCTTGCCGTATACACACGAAAGGGGGTTCAGACACTAGCAAGTTTGCACATGATTATGTTGACCTGGGAGATCGCAAAAAATCTCCATCCTTTTTTACCCACCAGGCGCCGTCACCGTGATTCGAACCCGGGACCCTCAGATTGAAAGTCCAACGCTTTAACCACTTCGGCTGCTGAGCCCGTCAAACAAACAAACAAACGGGCTATCAGACAGTAACCTGACGTAAACTAAGAACACGAAGAGAGAAGAACACAACAGAAATAAGAGAAAAAAAAAGAAAAAAAAGAAGAAAATATTGGTAACACAGTGAGCAAGTTGAGGCAAAGGATAGAACTCACTCTCAAAACAGCCTGTCGCCACCACCACAACTCCCGGCATATACTTAAAAAAACACACACAAAAAACACACCAAAACGTTCGTACATTTACATGACATTCTCACCTGCCTAAACTTCACGATCACCAACTTGCACGTGCATCTCAAATATTGTACTTGACAGAAGCATCACACACACACACACACACACACACACACACACACACACACACACACACACACACACACACACACGGTCTAAAAACACTTATAGTGAATAGACGTTAAACTGAAGAAAACACACACACACACACACACACACACACACACACACACACACACACACACACACACACACACACAGGTCTAAAAACACTTATAGTGAATTGACGTTAAACTGAAGAAAACACACACACACACACACACACACACACACACACACACACACACACACACACACACACACTGCAACACATAGACACATGCAAACACACATACACAAAGAAACAAACACACAAACAAACAAACAAACACACACACACGCGCGCGCGCACACACACACGTACACACACACACACACACACACACACACACACACACACACACACACACACACACTCACAGAGGGAGAGAGATATATTAATTAGCAGAGAGAGAAAAAAACACAGACAGAAATAGACAGACAGACAAAGACACTCCTGAAAGTAAACAAGGAATTATTTCCGCCTCTTGCTCTCTCTCTCTGTCTCTCTCTCTCTCTGTCTCTCTCTCTTTGTCTCTCTCTCTCTTTGTGTCTCTCTCTCTGTCTCTGTCTCATTCTCTCTGTCTCTCTCTCTCTCTGTCTCTCTCTGTCTCTCTCTCTGTCTCTCTCTCTCTGTCTCTCGGTCTCTTTCTCTCTGTCTCTCTGTGTCTCTCTCTGTCTCTCTCTCTGTCTCTCTGTCTCTGTCTCTTCTCTCTGTCTCTCTCTCTCTCTGTCTCTGTCTCTCTCTCTCTGTCTCTCTCTCTCTCTGTCTCTCTCTGTCTCTCTCTCTCTCTCTGCTCCCCCGGTGTCTGAGCCAGGTGTTACCCGTTATTTATTTACACACGGACATACCGGACATCTTCCTTTACATCCCCTTCAGACAATATTCTTTCGTATTTTCATTCAGATATTTTGTAAGCGTTTCGGGGTGCATTTTGTTGTTGTTGTTGTTATGTTTTTGTACCAGTTTTCTCAAGACGTAACCAGAGCGTTGGGTTTATACTTTTTTTTTTCAACATTTTTTTTTATTCAGACAAAGGTTTACAGATACAGAATTTATATGTTTTGTGCATTAGAAAGTATAGGGTAAGCATATAATTAAGTTCTAAGTACTGACAAATCCATATCAGCAAAACAATATATGTTCAATGTCAAAGTTCCAAGGTAGCATTGAAAAGCTTAATCTTGTATCAAACAGTTATAAAGTGCCATTTTTTCCACAAACTTATATTCCATAGTTATGTTAAAGGCAAACTTGTCTACTTCATATACAGAGCGTGTACAGAGCTGTTGTACTGCCCACCCTGTTGTATGGCTCCGAAACCTGGGTCACCTACCGGCACCACATACGACTGCTTGATCGCTTTCACCAGCGCTGCCTTCGCACCATCCTCAGCATCCACTGGAGTGACTACATCACAAATGTCGAGGTCCTGGAGCAGGCAAAGACTATCAGCATCGAGGCAGTGCTGCTAAAGACCCAGCTACGTTGGGCAGGGCACGTGTCCAGGATGGAGGACCACCGCCTGCCCAAGATCGCGCTGTATGGCGAACTGTCCACTGGCCACCGTGACAGAGGAGCACCCAAGAAGAGATACAAAGACTCCTTGAAGAAAGCTCTCGGTGCCTGTCACATTGACCATCGCCAGTGGTCCGCAGTAGCCGCTGATCGAGAGACCTGGCGACGCACCATCCACCAAGCTGTCTCCTCCTTCGAAAACAACCGCAGGGCCAGCCTTGAGGACAAACGCAGAAGGAGGAAGAACCACAACGCTGCAGCCGCGAACCCAGACCAGACTTTCCCTTGCAACCGCTGCGGCCGACTCTGCTTTTCCCGCATTGGCCTTGTCAGCCATGAGCGTGCCTGCATCAGACGTGGACAACGCCCTTCCTAGATCTTCGTCAGCGAAGCCAGGCCATGACTTGTCTACTTCATATGCCTGTTTGAGGTCTTTTTTGAACATTTGTAATGTTGGTTTTACTTTGTTGATTCTACATTTGTATACATAGAATTTAGCTATCAATAAGATATATGAGAAACATTCATCAGTTTTAATTTTGTTATGTCCAAAAAGCACCAGTGTGTCGTTCAGGTTAAATCTATCACAATGTAAACACTTTTCTTTTATCTTTTAAATATCTCACAAACTCGGGTTTATGCATTTTGTTTACCCCCCCCCCCCCCTTTTTGGAAAATGGAATGGTCAAGGCGATCATCTGTCAACACAGTCTCATTGCTGACGATCTTCAGCAGTCCATTGCTAATGTATGACTTTTTCAACTCCTTGTTAAATAGTCCAGTTGATTCACTGTTATAGTTGTTAGTTTTTCATTAGAAATATGTTATATTGTTTGTTTGTTTTTGTTGTTGTTTTAACAAAACTTAAATCAATCATTTTCTATATGTAAACACACACACACACACACACACACACACACACACACACACACACACACACACACACACACACACACACACACACACACACACTTTCACTTACTCGCATGCGTACACAGTAATCCCCCCCCCCACACACACACACACCCTACCCCCTCCACCCACTCGATTTTTTTTCCTACCCTCGTCTAATATCACTTACAGTGAAAAGACGTTAACTCACTCAGTACGGCCAGTCCTCTTTTCTCCTCTACACAGACCCCTCGGATGTCCAGTGGGTGTCTGAATGACCCAACCTTTAGCTTCCGTCGTCAGAACTGTGGTATTCTTTGTCAACATTCACCTCTTCAGTATAAGAGCCTTCCGCTTGCAATATTTTGATGATGGTAATTGGGGTGAAACGCTGTTAGCGTCGTCTCTTTCGCCGTTCGTATGGAGAGAGTTAAACTAAAGAACGAACGAACAAGTCTCCTGAGGGTCTGGGTTTCGCTTCGAATCCCGCTCTCGCCCTTTCTCCCAAGTCTGACGCTGGAAAATCAAACTGAGCTCTTCTTCTTCTTCTTCTGCGTTCACTCGTATGCACACGAGTGGGCTTTTACGTGTATGACCGTTTTTACCCCGCCATGTAGGCAGCCATACTCCGTTTTCGGGGGTGTGCATGCTGGGTATGTTCTTGTTTCCATAACCCACCGAACGTTGACATGGATTACAGGATCTTTAACGTGCGTATTTAATATTCTGCTTGCATATACACACGAAGGGGGTTCAGGCACTAGCAGGTCTGCACATATGTTGACCTGGGAGATCGTAAAAATCTCCACCCTTTACCCACCAGGCGCCGTCACCGTGATTCGAACCCGGGACCCTAAGATTGACAGTCCAACACTTTAACCACTCGGCTATTGCGCCCGTCATCAAACTGAGCGTCTTGTCATTCGCGACGAGACGGTCCCGTCTGCGTGCAGCACGCTCATGGTGCACTGGAAAAGAACCCATGGCAACGAGCGTGTTGTCCTCTGGCAAAATTCATGTCGAAGAAATCCACTCTCCGAGCTGCACAAATATATATGCATACATGCACTCAAGCCTGGCGTTGGTTTATTAAACTGCTGGTCAAGTATCTACCTAGCATACGTGGTGTGAAGAATAATGACGAACATAACACCCAATCAAATAAATAGCGATACTGAGTGCGGAGTACAACCACCGGAAGTACCAGTGGGCTGATGGGATATTGGTAACGGTAGCAACATAATAACTGAATACGTCTGGAACCATTTCTCTGTGTACTTGTATCCTTTCGTGTTTATCTATGCGAGCCGATCGAGCGTGGTAGATATAAAACACGACATGGTGTAGCATATAAATTATTGTATCGTATTGTATTTCTCTTTTTGTCATAACAGATTTCTCTGTGTGAAATTCGGGGTGCTCTCCCCAGGGAGAGCGTGTCGCTACACTAAAAGCGCCCCCTCCCCCCCTCCCCCTGATGGATCAGTCCGCACGCTTTGACATTTCTTAACGAAACTGAAACTGAAACTGAAAATTCTAGCTCATCACCCCGAGCAGGGCATGTCTCCACAGTGTAGCGCCACCTAATTTTTGTTTTAGTTGTTTTCTTTCGCTCTTTCTTTCCCGTCTGCAAGTGCATTTGTAAGACTATGAAAGTGGATACTTTTTCCCCATGGAATTTTGCAAGGGACAACTCTTCTGTTGCCTTGGACTCTTGGTTCTTTTAGGAGCACGATGAAAAAAAAGACAAAAGAGGGCTAGCACCCAGACTTCCAATCAAGATCTAGAGGAGGGGGGGGGGGGCTGGGGGGTGGATGGGGAGGGATGGAGGGTGGGCGGGGGGCAGTAAAAATGCCGATCCGCGTATATTATGGGACTCGAACCAAAGGTGGGCGCATTGCCACGAGACTACCGCTCCCCCCCCCACCCCCCCCCCAACTCCCCCCACCCCCGTCCATCCCTCACGAGCACAGTTCTGTCCCTTACTACTGCCAGCAATACGCTGCTTCCGTCTAATGAAACGAATTAGGATGACACGAAGCGAAACGACACGAAAATAATGGAATAGGAACAGAGCAGCAGAAAAAAAGCAACGAACCAAACTGGAATTTAAACTAAACCTAAACTGACAAGTGAATCTGAGTTGGAAATCAAATTCTTCAGTCAATAAATATCTAACAAAGTTAATTAAAAAACAAAACAAAAAAAAGAACCAGTTCTAAGATAAAACAAAAGCAGAAATAAACCTAGATCAGAGAAAATCGAATGAAATGAAAACAAAGTACATTAAGAATCTTTCAAACCG
>NC_134888.1:35583644-35586144 GCF_041734735.1 Babylonia areolata | reverse complement strand
AATAACATGCGACGGAAAAAAACAACAATCATAAAATAGTATCAGGTGTTGCTCATTGTGAAAATTGAAATCTGTGTTGTCATTCTCATATGGAAAATATTTGTTATACATTTATATATGTTTTTTTGTTTTTATTTCTCACTACATGTCATTACTTTGAATGGATGGTCGAACTGCACTTTGTTGCACAGATTGATTGATTTCGTTTTGGCTTTGGTTCTCATCAATATTATTACTATTGATGCATGTTGTTATTTGTATTATGAACCCCCATGTCATTAGGGCTGTAAAGCTATTGACATTAAAGTGTTCAGTGTTCAGTGTTCTCTCTCTCTCTCTGTCTCTCTCTGTCTCTCTGTCTCTCTCTCTCTCTCTCTCTCTCTCTCTCTCTCTCTCTCTCTCTCTCTCTCTCAGAGTAATCCATCCCTGTCTCAGATTCGCGTGTCGCCAAATTAACGACCTGCCTCACTTTTCATTTGTCATTGATGCTTCTGGGTCACTGGTCAGTTATTAACGAGGATATTATTATTATTATTTTTTTTTTTTTTTTTTTCGGTCACTTTTTTTCTTGGCATTTATTTGGGTCAGCTGGTGAACTATTTATGTGAAATGGCATTGACAAAAACGGCTTGCCTCGTACCGAAACTGATGACATTAATTGACATTTGTCATTTTTGTTACAAAGAATGGCCTTTTGACTCAATAAGCTCCCAGTGTTGTTTTTCATAAAGCGATCAAATTGACTTGTTTGTTGTTGGCAGGTAGGGGGTGGGGGCGAGGACGTTTGGGGTGGGTGGGTGGTGGGGGGGTGGGTGGCGTTAGATGGGTGTGAGGAGGCATTTTTTCAACACATCATTGTCTCTCTTGTCTGTCTGTGTGTCTTTCTATCCTCTCTCTCTGTTTGTCTCTCTCTGTATCTCTATGTCTCTCTCTCTGTATCTCTATGTCTTTCTCTGTGTCTATATTTCTCTCTGTGTGTGTCTCTGTCTCTGTCTCTCTCTCTGTCTGTCTGTCTGTCTCTTTCTCGGTCTCTCTGTCTCTGACTGTATCTCTCTATCTATCTCTGTATCTCTCCTTCTCACTCTCTGTATCTCTATGTCTCTCTTTCTCTCTCTCTCTCTCTTTCTCGGTCTCTCTGTCTCTGTCTCTCTCTCTCACTCTGTGTGTATCTCTATGTCTCTCTTTCTTTCTCTGTCTCTCTCTCTTTCTGGCTCTCTCTCTGTCTGTCTCTCTCTCTCTCTCTTTCTCTCTGTGCCTGTCAGCTTCTCAGCTCCTCTTTCCTACCCACCCAACCCACCCTTCTCTCTCTATGACCCCTCTCTCTCTTTCTCTCTCTCTCTCTCTCTCTCTCTCTCTCTCTCTCTCTCTCTCTCTCTCTCTCTCCCTCTCTCTTTGTCTCTGTGCCTGTCAGCTTCTCAGCTCCTCTTTCCCACCCACCCAACCCACCCTTCTCTCTCTATGACCCCCCCCCTCTCTCTCTCTCTCTCTCTCTCCCTCTCTCTTTCTCTCTGGTCCTGTCAGCTTCTCAGCTCCTCTTTCCCACCCAACCAACCCACCCTTCTCTCTCTATGACCCTCTCTCTCTTTCTCCCTGTGCCTGTCAGCTTCTCAGCTCCTCTTTCCCACCCACCCAACCCACACTTCTCTCTCTATGACCCTCTCTTTCTCTCTCTTTCTCTCTCTCTCTCTTTGAAATCAGCCATCATGCTATCGATTTGACGATATGCGGATCTCAGGGAGAAAAAAAAAATGTCTCTGACTCCTCAGTCAATATGCTGTCACCCTGATACTAGGGATTGGAGGAGGAGGAGGGGGGACGGCGGGGGCGGGGCCGGGGGTGGGGTGGGGGGGGGGCTGTCGAACAGTATTTGGGACACAGGTTTTCAACAGCATCACCAGAGTAGTCAATATTGTCTCATACACCCACTGGCTATTCCGGGGGGGAAAAAAGACGATTCAGTGACATTTAACTCAATTATCAAAAAAATCAGCGACATTTCACTCAAATGAGCCCGAATCATCGACATTTCACTCAATAAGCTCTCAGACTGGGGGTAACTAACGGGCCCTTTGGTCGGCAATAAGCTGTGAATTTCTGCCGATTGTCGTCGTAGCCTCTCAAGATGGCATCCCCAAAATCAGTAAGCTGCCCTCCCACACCCACCACTCCCCCCCAGACCCCCCCAAAATAAGAACAATCCCCTCCACCCACACCCCCACCCCCCACCCCCCACCAAACTTGCCTGAGCTCATTGATAAAACAATACCATTTTTTTCTTTTTCAATCTTGTGGGGAGTTTAATACACTTCCATAGCACGCACGCGTTGTCTGCCTGTTCCTAATTGGCGTCGACAGACGAGTGTCTGGCACTCTGCGAGTGGAGGAATGACGCCTGGGTGAGCTGAGTGTGCGGAGTGTCGGAACCGGAACCGGAAGCGACAGACACTGGGCAAGGAATGACGCACCTGGCGCTGGTTTTTTTTTTTTTTTTTTTTTTGTT
>NC_134888.1:35573644-35576144 GCF_041734735.1 Babylonia areolata | reverse complement strand
CTCTGTGGGACTGACGGAATGTGAACGTCTACACCTTGTGAACACTACTCATTCCGTCTTGAGGGCAAAAATTGCGGATATTGCCCTAAAGACCCTAAGGTCCATCTGTCCAAGAGGTCGCTCCTGTGACCTATACCTCCGCGCGCCCAGAGTGAAATGACAGTAACGTTGGTGCAGTTACCAATGTATCAGTTCGTGAACATAACTGATATTCACTCCAGCGCCTAAAACACGTGTACCAGTAAACCTTTCTCCACACATCGAGTTCAGACCAAACTACAGTAACCTAACCAAGCCATACAAAAAACTCTTCCCTTCACCAGCAGTTAAGCCTATCATTCCATCAACCAGCAGTCAACACTATCATAACATCAACCAGCAGTCAAAATTTCAACACTATCATTCCATCAACCGACAGTCAACACTATCCAACAGTCAACACTATCATAACATCATTCAACAGTCAACACTATCATTCCATCAACCAACAGTCAACACTATTCAACAGTCAACACTATCATAACATCAACCAACAGTCAACACTATCATTCCATCAACCAGCAGTCAACACTATCATTCCATCAACCAACAGTCAACACTATCATAACATCAACCAGCAGTCAACACTATCATTACATCAACCAACAGTCAACACTATCATAACATCAACCAACAGTCAACCTTATCATTACATCAACCAACAGTCAACACTATCATTCCATCAACCAACAGTCAACACTATCATTACATCAACCAACAGTCAACACTATCATTACATCAACCAGCAGTCAACACTATCATTCCATCAACCAGCAGTCAACACTATCATTCCATCAACCAACAGTCAACACTATCATAACATCAACCAGCAGTCAACACTATCATTACATCAACCAGCAGTCAACACTATCATTCTATCAACCAGCAGTCAACACTATCATTCTATCAACCAACAGTCAACACTATCATTCCATCAACCAACAGTCAACACTATCCAACAGTCAACACTATCATTCCATCAACCAACAGTCAACACTATCCAACAGTCAACACTATCATTCCATCAACCAACAGTCAACACTATCCAACAGTCAACACTATCATTCTATCAACCAACAGTCAACACTATCATTACATCAACCAGCAGTCAACACTATCCAACAGTCAACACTATCATTCCATCAACCAACAGTCAACACTATCATAACATCAACCAGCAGTCAACACTATCATTACATCAACCAGCAGTCAACACTATCATTCTATCAACCAGCAGTCAACACTATCATTCTATCAACCAACAGTCAACACTATCATTCCATCAACCAACAGTCAACACTATTCAACAGTCAACACTATCATTACATCAACCAACAGTCAACACTATCATTACATCAACCAGCAGTCAACACTATCATTCCATCAACCAACAGTCAACACTATCCAACAGTCAACACTATCATAACATCAACCAACAGTCAACACTATCATAACATCAACCAGCAGTCAACACTATCATAATATCAACCAACAGTCAACACTGTCATTCCATCAACCAACAGTCAACACTATCCAACAGTCAACACTATCATTCCATCAACCAGCAGTCAACACTATCATTACATCAACCAGCAGTCAACACTATCATTCCATCAACCAACAGTCAACACTATTCAACAGTCAACACTATCATAACATCAACCAACAGTCAACACTATCATTCCATCAACCAACAGTCAACACTATTCAACAGTCAGCACTATCATAACATCAACCAACAGTCAACACTATCATTCCATCAACCAACAGTCAACACTATCATAACATCAACCAGCAGTCAACACTATCATTACATCAACCAGCAGTCAGCACTATCATTACATAGGCCCAACACTGAGCTTATATCACAGATTGACATAAGTTTACATTTGCGCCAACAGAAACGTGAGAGCTGTATTATCTATAGTTTCTCTATTGCAATGGGAAACCATTTACTGCTTAGTCTTTTGGAAAGGACTATGGCTTGGAGGCAAAATTACACTGGCTCTTAGTGCTGCAGCCCTGGGGGCTAGTTGGTCTTTGGAACCATCCCAACGCCGATTGTCCTAAAAAAAATAACCTTTTGGCCGAGAGAGTGGGGATGTAACTTGGGCAAGACACTCTCCACTATAAATCAGATTCTCGCCCAGATAGTCGGGACCGCAGTTACCTCCTCTGCTGTTCAGATGGTCATCAAACATACAGGCATGATTAAAGGGATAGTGTGAGGCTTGGTGGTGGTGGTGGTGGTGGTGGTGTGTGTGTGTGTGTCTGTGCGCGCACGCGCGCGCGCGCGTGTGTGTGTGTGTATGTATGTGATTGTTTGTGTATGCACGTACAGTCTGTATGTGCGTGTGTTCATGTGCATATGTTTGTGATTGTTGATATTGTGTGTACATGCTAATAAACAAAATAAGACCACAGAGCTGAAATTGTCAGAGCAACAGAAATTGCGAAACAC
>NC_134888.1:35551144-35563644 GCF_041734735.1 Babylonia areolata | reverse complement strand
TTCTGTATGACCGTCAGGACTTTGTGGAACTGAGTGCTTCGTCTTCTGTATGACGGTCATGACTTTGTGGAACTGAGTGCTTCGTCTTCTGTATGACGGTCATGACTTTGTGGAACTGAGTGCTTCGTCTTCTGTATGACCGTCATGACTTTGTGGAACTGAGTGCTTCGTCTTCTGTATGACGGTCATGACTTTGTGGAACTGAGTGCTTCGTCTTCTGTATGACGGTCATGACTTCGTGGAACTGAGTGCTTCGTCTTCTGTATGACGGTCAGGACTTGAAGCTGTCGAGTGCCAACTTTCTTCTGTGGTAGTTGTGGCTTGTAAGTTTGAGAACCAATATCTTTTTATTTTCTCAATAGCAATCATGGCTTGCAGATTTGAACGCTATTTTTTTTTTCTACATACTTATTATGACTTGTAACTTTTGATTGCCAATTTCCCTGTATGGCAATTATGGCTTGTCAATTTGAGTGGCAATTTCCCTGTATGGCAATTATAGCTTGTAAATGTGAGTACCAATTTCCCTGTATGACAATTATGGCTTGTAAAAGTGAGTACCAATTTCCCTGTATGACAATTATGGCTTGAATGTGAGTGCCAATTTCCCTGTATAGCAATTATGGCTTGTAAATGTGAGTGCCAATGTCCATGTATAACGATTATGACTTGTAAATTTGAGTACCAATTTCCCTGTATGACAATTACGGCTTGTAAATATAAGTGCCAATTTCTCTGTATAACAATCATGGCTTGCTGATTCGAACGCCAGTTTCTTTTTCTGCATGCTTATTATGGCTTGTAAATTTGAGTGCCAATTTTCCTGTACCACAATTATGGCTTGTCAATTTGAGTGCCAATCTCCCTGTATCACAATTATGGCTTGTCAATTTGAGTACCAGTTTCCCTGTATGATAATTATGGCTTGTCAATGTGAGTATCACTTTCCCTGTATGGCAATTATGGCATGTAAATGTGAGTGCCAATTTCCCTGTATGGCAATTATGGCTTGTCAATTTGAGTGCCAATTTCCCTGTATGGCAATTATAGCTTGTCAATTTGAGTGCCAATTTCAGTATATGACAGTTATGGCTTGTAAAAGTGAGTACCAATTTTCCTGTTTGGCAATTATGGCTTGTAAATGTGAGTGCCAATTTCCCTGAATGACAATTATGGCTTCTAAATATAAGTGCCAATTTCCCTGTATGACAATTATGGCTTGTAAATGTAAGTGCCAATTTCCCTGTAGAACAATCATGACTTCCAGATTCGAACGCTAGTTGCTTATTATGGATTGTAACTTTGAGTGCCAATGTCAATGTATGACGATTATGGCTTATAACGTTTAGTGACAATTCTCCTGTAGTGCAATCATGACTTGTAACTTTGAGTGCCATTTTTTTCTGTATGGTAAGGGTAACTTGTCACTTTACCCATTTGCCTGTATTCCAGTTATGACTTGCTCCTAGAACACTAACGTACCTGAAAAAAGGGCAATCATGCGTTGTAACCTCAGCTCTGGAGTGGCCCCATGCGGTCGGCAGGACAACCAGCAGCGTGACTGGAAGACCTGTAACGTTGGCTGCCAATTTGCCTGAATCACAGTTATAACTTTCTGACAATATCCCTGCGTGACGTGTATAAGCGTGAACGCCAATTTTCACCAGTGGTGTAAGACGACTGTGACTTGTATCATCCATCATCTATGCTCCAGCTGAAAAGAAAAGAAAAAAAAAAGTATCGATCGACGTTCCGTCTGAAACTACCTTCAATTATTGCTTTCATCGGTGACTGCTTGACAGCTCAGTCTGGTTTTGATTTCGTTCGCCAGTGTCTCGGATTACTTCCGATATGAGAGAAAATGTCGACATTTAATGTTGTACCAGGAGTGTATGGTGTGCCTGGCAGTCAGCCATCTCCAAAGATGGCTATCAGAACAGCAGTGGAGACAGCTGCAGTCCGGACTGTCTGGGCTAGAATTTGATTATAGTGGAGAGTGTCTTACACCAAGTCACATCACCACTCTCTCGGCCTTTGGGACAGACGGGGTTGGGATGGATTTTAGAGGCCCGAGGCTGCAGCACTAAGAGCCAGTGCTATCTTACTTACTATCTTGAGTCATATAGTTCTTCATAAAACACTAAGCTGTAAATGGTTTCTTGTTGCAGTGGAGAACTAGAAACCATTGATCATACAGCTCTCGCTTTGCTGCTGGCCCAACTGTAAGCTTACAGTTAATCTCCGATACAAGCCCGGCGTTTAACTGATGCATATATCAGCATTATTTTTTTCTCGATTGTGTTCAGTACAGTATTGCTCAACAGGCTATTCAGATGAGACGATAAACTTAGCTCAAGTAAAAGAACCCATGGACACAAATAGGTTGTCCCGGGTAAAAAAAAAAGTTCTGAAGTCATTTTTTTTACAGTAAAACAAACACATTTGCAGACAGGAAAAAAAGAGTGGTGCAGCATTGTGGCAAAGAGTATTACAATACAACATTATACAATACATAACAATCAAAATTATCAACAACAAAAAAGGAAAAAAAAGAGAAAAAACCAACAACAACAACAACAACAAAAAGCCACAACCTAATCTATGTGCATGCATATTTAAGTACTGTTCAATCGCAATTTTGATGATTAGTTTTCTCGTTCAATCCAAAAACAAACAAAACAAAGATAAAATAAAAACACAGGAAAGAAACAAGCACCTAAAAAAAGGCAAGGAAATCGCATGTGTGTTTTCATTCGAACTGACACCATGTATCAATCATTGACAATAATGGCCTAGAGGTAACGCGTCCGCCTAGGAAGCGAGAGAATCTGAGCGCGCTGGTTCGAATCACGGATCAGCCGCCGATATTTTCTCCCCATCCACTAGACCATGAGTGGTGGTCTGGACGCTAGTCATTCGGATGAGACGATAAACCGAGGTCCCGTGTGCAGCATGCACTTAGCGCACGTAAAAGAACCCACGGTAACAAAAGGGTTGTTCCTGGCAAAATTCTGCAGAAAAATTCACTTCGATAGGAAAAACAAATAAAACTGCACGCAGGAAAAAAAAGAAAATTAAAAGGTGGTGCTGTAGTGTAGCGACGCGCTCTCCCTGGGGAGAGCAGCCCGAATTTCACACAGAGAAATATGATAAAAAGAAATACAAATACAAATAAACCATTTATAGGAAACGTCATTTCTCTCCTTTCACAAATTCAACAGATCTTGACTGGTTTACAGACGGGCGCCATAGCCGAATGGTTAAAGCGTTGGACTTTCGATCTGAGGGTCTCGGGTTCGAATCACGGTGACGGCGCCTGGTGGGTAAAGGGTGGAGATTTTTACGATCTCCCAGGTCAACATATGTGCAGACCTGCTAGTGCCTGAACCCCCTTCGTGTGTATGCGCAAGCATAAGATCAAATACGCACGTTAAAGATCCTGTAATCCATGTCAGCGTTCGGTCGGTTATGGAAACAAGTACATACCCAGCATGCACACCCCCGAAAACGGAGTATGGCTGCCTACATGGCGGGGTAAAAACGGTCATACACGTAAAAGCCCACTCGCGTATATGCGAGTGAACGTGGGAGTTGAAACCCACGAACGCAGAAGAAGAAGAAGACTGATTTACAACACATTGTTGCGACTGTTGAAATTCTAGTGTGCGTCACCAGATAGAACGACCTCGATTCACAGCAAGGCACCGCCACAAAGCCAGCTAAAAGCAAGCCGTGATTATGTTCCTGTCGATGTATCCGCTCCAGCATCAATTAACGACACTCGGTTCTGGTTTCCGGCACAGCACGCATGCGCAGTCAGTGGTGGCGAGAAATGGGCGATGGCCGGAGTATAGAATGTCTCCCATGAGGAGCGGGGTGGGGGAGGGAAGCCGCATGAACCGGGGCGGAAGGCGGAACTTTGCGCTTTAGCTTTCATGAAAATTTCATGCTCTTTCACCACTGGTGATTGGTTTGTGAAATCAGGACTTTGTTTAATGGCGATCACGCAGAGAAAGAGAGAGAGAGAGAGAGATGGGGGGTGTGGGGGGTGCGCGGGGTGGAGACTGAGGATAAAATAGAAGAAGCTGAATGTGATGGTGGGCGGTGGATGGGGGGATGGATGCCCACAGGTGGGGATCTTAAAAGATGAGCTGGCGATGTATTGTATTGTATTATAATGTGTAGTGTTGTGTTGTTCTGTTCTGTGCTGTGCTGTGCTGTGCTGTGCTGTGCTGTGCTGTGCTGTATTGTATTGTATTGTATTATAATGTGTAGTGTTGTGTTGTTCTGTTCTGTGCTGTGCTGTGCTGTGCTGTGCTGTATTGTATTGTATTGTATTATAATGTGTAGTGTTGTGTTGTTCTGTGCTGTGCTGTGCTGTGCTGTATTGTATTGTATTGTATTATAATGTGTAGTGTTGTGTTGTTCTGTCCTCTGCTGTGCTGTGCTGTATTGTATTGTATTGTATTGTAATGTGTAGTGTTGTGTTGTTCTGTTCTGTGCTGTGCTGTGCTGTGCTGTGCTGTGCTGTATTGTATTGTATTGTATTATAATGTGTAGTGTTGTGTTGTTCTGTTCTGTGCTGTGCTGTGCTGTGCTGTGCTGTATTGTATTGTAATGTGTAGTGTTGTGTTGTTCTGTGCTGTGCTGTGCTGTGCTGTGCTGTATTGTATTGTATTGTATTATAATGTGTAGTGTTGTGTTGTTCTGTGCTGTGCTGTGCTGTGCTGTGCTGTGCTGTACTGTATTGTGATGTGTTGCATTGTGCTGTGCTGTGTTCTGTTGTGCTGTATTGCGCTGTGGAGGAGGAGGAAGAGAGGAGGAGGAGGAATTTGTTTATTGTCCTGTCACACACACACGCGCGCGCGCGCGCGCGCACGCACGCGCAAACACACACGCTGGTGATTGTAGACATTTCGTGAAAGTATCAATTTTCACAATTATAATGTTATCGTTAAAAAGGTAGGAGATAGAGTCGGGAAGTGAACAGTGATTTTGTGAAAACAGGGTAAATGGAAGATGGGAGCGAAGATGAATATTTGGAATAAACAGAAATACGATGAAAGAAAATTAATTACTCCATGAACTTCGTAAAAGGTGTGTCGTTACTTTAGCGAGAGAAACAACCAATGAACGTAAAAAAAAAGACAAAGACATCGACGTTCCTAGCAACTTATGACACATCATTGCGGGAAATGTTGCATTAACAACGCAGTGTGCTGTGTTGTGTTGTGCTGTGCTGTGTTGTGTTGTGTTGTCTTGTCTTGTCTTGTCTTGTCTTGTCTTGAACTACACTGCTTTTTACTGTGTTGTGTCGCATTGCATTCTATGTCATTCAATGCTATCGTATTGCAGTGTACTGTATTGTGCTGAATTGAATTGTATTGCGTTGATTTGAACTCTGTCTGTTTATCTGTCTGTCTCTGTCTCTGTCTCCCTCTCTCCTCTCTCTCACTCTCTCTTCCTCTCTCTCTTAGAACGCTACTTTTCAATTTGACTTCCTCCTCCTCCCCCTCCTCCTCCTTCTCTCTCTCTCTCTGTCTCTCACTCCTCCTCCCGCCCCTCCTCTTCCTTCTCTCTCTCTGTCTCTCTCTGTCTCTCTCTGTCTGTCTGTCTGTCTTTGACAGCCGTCCCCCAATTCTGAAGTAGATTTGGTGCCACGAATGGATCAATCCGCACAGACTGGCACCTCTTTAAAACTGAAACGCTCCGTGTGTGTGTGTGTGTGTGTGTGTGTGTGTGTGTGTGTGTGTGTGTGTGTGTGTGTGTGTCTGTCTGTCTGTCTGTCTGTCTGTCTGTGTGTGTTTGTATCTCTCTGTATCTGTCTGTCTGTCTGTCTGTCTGCCTCTCTCTCTCTCTCTCTCTCTCTCTCTCTCTCTCTCTCTCTCTCTCTCTCTCGTAGAACGCTACTTTTCAATTTGATTTCCTCCTTCTGCCCCTCCTCCTCCCTCTCTTTCCTCTCTCTCTCCTTCTCTCTTTCTCTCTCTCCCGGTCTCTCTCTCTTTTCTTCTGTAGCCAGTGTTGGAATATGTTGCATGGTGTATTGATAGATGAATGAACGGAGTTATTGTGTGTTGTATGGCCTGTTGGTTACTATCGTTTTTCTTCCAAGAAGAAACTCTGTTTTGCTTCATTATTTGCTTTAACAATTTCACTCGTTTATCATAATGGTTTATCATACAGTGAAAGTATGTTGATACATTCACCCATGTCATAAGGATCTCATGGCCAGTGACATTCAAGTCTCTGTCTGTCGGTCTGTGTGTGTATGTGTGTGTGTGTGTGTGTGTGTGTGTGTGTGTGTGTGTGTGTGTGTGTGCGTGCGTGCGCGCACGCGTGTGTGTGTGTGTGTGTGTGTGTGTGTGTTGTCGTGTTCGTTCCTGTATTGTCAAGTTCCGTACAAACTGAAATTCTATCACAAAACACATTCAAACATAATAATTCTTTCATCCATGATGTTGCTTATACATTTGGGAATATGCACTCAAAAACTCATACACTCACCTCACGGCATCACTGTTTTGGACACGAAGCAAAACAGCCTCATTCTGAACAGTCCAGTTTGTTGTGGCATGTACTGTTCGTCCCTGCATGAATTGTCTCCGGCGACAATACGTGAGGCCTCGCTGCACATATTGTCGCCTATCTGCACTGTTGTTGTTGTTGTCGTTGCTGTTGTTATGTGCGTGTGTTCGTGTGCGCACACGCGTATGAGATAGCTGTGTGCTTGTTTCTGTGAGTGTATGCGTGCGCGTGTATTTCGCGCGTGTGTTTGCGAGTACATTCGTGTTTATGTAAAAGGGGTGTGTGGTGGAGAGGTGGAGGTATAATTATGTGCAGGTCATAGACACTAATGTCTCAATTCTAGTGTCTGTTGTGCAGGTGCATTTGGCGTGTGTGTGTATGTGAGCAAGTGTGCGTCGTAAAAGTTACATCACAACTTCTCCCCCAGTTAGCTTGGGGTCTTGAGTTGATCGTAAAAGTTAAGAGTGGATGGATTGTAAACTGATCAGGTTTGGCTACTGTCACTGTGTGTGTGTGTGTGTGTGTGTGTGTGTGTGTGTGTGTGTGTGTGTGTGTGCTTTCTTAACTGCGAGGGCACAGCCCTTCAACGACTCCACGCTGGGTGGTAAAAGTTACGTCACAACTCACTCACTCACTCCTCACAACAGCAACCAGTGCAAAGGGCCGACACTGCACGCAGTGATGACTGCACGAATTGTCGATTGGCGACAATACATGCAGGGGCGACAATACATGCAGGGGTGACAATACATGCCGCAACACAGTTTGCTCACACTCATTGTCTCACATCAGCTTTTCATGGTTGTCCTTTCCTGACCTCAGACATCGTCAACTGCCTGGTGTGCGTGTGCGTGCGTGCGTGCGTGTGTGTGTGTGTGTGTGTGTGTGTGTGTGTATGTGTGTGTGCGTGTGTGAGTGTGTACTCCTCTGAAGTACTTTGTTTTTAGCGCTGATCACAACACGCACTCTGCGCACGAAAGAGTTAATCCATTCCGTTTGCCATATGGCAGGCGTTTTTTTTTTTCTTTTGTGTGTGTGTGTGTGTGTGTGTGTGTGTGTCTGTGTGTCTGTGTGTGTCTGTGTGTGTGTGTGTGTGTGTGTAAGCATGGCACGGCATGGCTGTGGGTTGGGGTCGGGTAGAGGTAAGGTGGGAACGAAAAGGTTAATTGGCTGCGCTGGCCATCAAGGCTGTGGCCACTTGAGTTGATGAGGGGTTAATGCTGGTCCGTCTGTCGTGTGGTCTGCTCTTCGCTCGCCACGTTTACACAATCTCCGTTGATGGATGGATCAGCAGCAGGTCGGTCGGCCTTGGATGTGGATGGATTGCACTTGGAACAGGAAACCAGGGCGATGGGACATTAGGCTGATTTGTTTCGTTTCTGCCACCCGTCTACCTGTGCTTCCACCAATGGGTAAGTTATTTGGCTAACAAATGTACGCGAGGAGTAGGTATAGATATCTACACTGACCTCTGTCTGCACATGCACGAAACTAATGCACGCCCTCGCGTGCTCGCACGCGCACACACCGCACCGACTCACGTGCACAGCGCGTAGGTACACACTTACGTGCGCACACACATCACAAGAAGCGCGTAGGCACACACACACAGACACACACAGACACACATACACACAGACACACATACACACAGACACAGACACACACACACACACACACACACACACACACACACACACACACACACGCACACACGCAATTAAAACCCCCTGGATACTATTTGTAAATAATATTCTTCACAATGTAGGATTAGGTCATGTTTGGAATAATCAGTCGACATTTAGTAACAGCAGACTTAAATTCACATTACGTCAACAGCTAAGAAATAGATATGTACAGTTCTGGAAACAGAGAAAAACTGAATACAACAGATTAGACTTCTACAACAAAATTAAAAGAAACGATAATCAAATTGAGAATTATCTAACTGATAAAATCGATCCTGCTCACAAACAAGCTCTTTGTCAACTCAGAATAAGCGCACATTATTTAAATACCGAACGAGGAAGATATGCAAACATTCCGAGAGAAGAGAGGTTATGTGATATATGTGAAGTTGTTGAAGATGAATTACATTTCTTAGTTACGTGTATCTTATTTCATAATTTGCGAAACCGTCTAATCACAACTGTACAGCAGTATGATTATCAATCAAATGTGATCTCTAGAAAAATACAAAACAATATCCTAAAACCAAATGATTTATTCACCTGCGATGACTGTCAAAAAACTATGTATTTCAGTGCATGCGTATTAGATGACCGTTTATTTCTTTGTTCTCTTTGTTGTGTCTATTAATCCTTTGGGATTTTATGATAATAAATGAAGTCAAGTCAAGTGAAGTCAGTCAAGTCACACACACACACACACACACACACACACACACACACACACACACACACACACACACTTTTAACATCTGAGTTTCATCAATCTTTTTTTCTTGGGGGGCGGGGGGGGGGGCGAGGGGAGGGGGGGATTGTCAGCCAACCCAGGAACATAACATTTCCATTTTCACACGGGTAGATGATTCTTCTTCTTTGCATCTCAACTGTTCGTGACGGAACAATTGTCTTTCTTTATACAGAATGCACTTTATTATTATTATTATTATTATTATTATTATTATTATTATTATTATTATTATTATCTCAGCTTCATGCTAAAGGTCATTTCTGTGCTTCAATAGCTCGTGAGTTCAATCGAACAGCTAGCTGCACGCTAAGAATTTTTTTTCTCAAGACCTGACTAAGCGCGTTGGGTTACGCTGCTGGTCAGGCATCTGCTTGGCAGATGTGGTGTAGCGTATATGGATGTGTCCGAACGCAGTAACGCCTCCTTGAGCTTCTGAAACTGAAACTAAGAAATAAAGGTTCGTGTACCATATCATTGCTGCACCCTGTGGCAAAAGGTCTGTGCGCCTGTCATTACGTCACCGTGTTACGTCCAGGGTTCAGTATTTCAGCACGGTATCGACGGGCGCAATAGCCGAGTGGTTAAAGCGTTGGACTTTCAATCTGAGGGTCCCGGGTTCGAACCTCGGTAACGGCGCCTGGTGGGTGAAGGGTGGAGATTTTTCCGATCTCACAGGTCAAAATATGTGCAGACCTGCTAGTGCCTGAACCCCCTTCGTGTGTGTACGCAAGCAGACTATCAAATACGCACGTTAAAGATCCTGCAATCCATGTCAGCGTTCGGTGGGTTATGGAAACAAGAACATACTGCCAACGTCGCATTTCAGCACCAGCAAGGCAGAGCACCCATGTGACTGAAAATATGACCAGATTATGGGTCTGTTATCCATGAACCTACTTAGTGCTCTTAATTTTTCAGTGGTAGGATAGACCATCTTTGCTACATCACACCACAGGGGAATGAATCCCCAGCTGTTCTTAGACACCATCTTCACTGTGTTTATAGCAAACGGGAATTTTGCACTCTAAATTGACAGGCGGTGAAAGGGAATTTTCACATCAGTACAAGCTACGACTTCTTCTTTCAGTTTCAGTTTCAATTACTCAAGGAGGCGTCACTACGTTCGGATGAATCCATATACGCTACACCACATCCGCTTTGCAGATGCCTGATCAGCAGCGTAACCCAACGAGCTTAGTTAGGCCTTGAGTGCGTGTATATATATATATATATATTTGTGTACCTATCAGAGTGGATTTTTTCACATCATTTTGCAGGAGGACAACATTCTCGTTGCCATGGGTTCTTTTTCAGTACGCCAAATGCGTGCTGTACACAGGACCTCGGATTATCGTCTCATCCGAAAGGCTAGTTGCTCGGTTTGATTTTCCAGTCAAACTTGGGAGAAAGGGCGAGAGCGGGATTCGAACCCAGACCCTCGCGGACTGTTTGTACTGATAGATGAACGTCCTAACCATTCTGCCCATGCATATTCATTCCTTTGGTTGTCCCCCCAGCTCCCCAATCCACACACACAGAGTTTGTTTGTTTTTTTTTTTATGATAGTTAGTCGTGTCCGACTAAGACCATAAGAACAGGAGAGGAGGCAACTGCTGTTCCGACTATCTGGGCTAGAATTTGATTATAGTGGAGAGTGTCTTGCCCAAGTTACATCCCCACTCTCTCGGCCAAGAAGGTTTTAGAACAGTCGGCGTTGGGATGGTTCCCAAAGGCCAACTAGCCCACAAGGCTGCAGCACTAAGAGCCAGTGCAATTTCGCCTCCTAGTTTGAGAGTCATAGTCCTTCACAAAAGACTAAGCTGTAAATGGTTTCCCATTGACTGGAGAAACCATTGATAATACAGCTCTCACTATGCTGTTGGCCCAAATGTAAACTTATGTCAATCTGTGATATACGCCGAGTGTTGGGCCTACACACAGAGTTACATACAAATAAACACATCGAAACTTTACTTCCATTCCAATAGAGAGAGACAGACAGACAGACAGACAGACATGAGTCAGACGGACGGTCGGAGAGAGATGATAAGTTGTGTGTGTGTGTGTGTGTGTGTGTGTGTGTGTGTGTGTGTGTGTGTGTGTGTGTGTGTGTGTGTGCTTCTTCTTTATCCTCCTCCTCTTCCTCCTTCTTCTCCGCCTTCTTCTTTATCCTCCTCCTCTTCCTCCTTCTCTTCCGCCTTTTTGTTTATCCTCCTTCTCCTCCCTCTCCTCCGTCTTCTCTTTATCCTCCTTCTCTTGCTCTTTCTCCCCCGCATTCTTCTTTATCCTCCTCCTCTTCCTCCTTCTTCTCCTCCTTCTTCTTTATCCTCCTCCTCTTCCTCCTTCTCTTCCGCCTTCTTGTTTATCCTCCTTGTCCTCCTTCTCCGCCGTCTTCTCTTTATCCTCCTTCTCTTCCTCCCCCGCATTCTTCTTTTTCCTCCTTCTCCTCCGCCTTCTTCTTTACCTTCCTTCTCTTCCTCTTTCTCCTCCGCCTTATCTTTATCCTCCTTCTCTTCTTCCTTCTCCTCCGCCTTCTTCTTTATCCTATTTCTCTTCCTCCTTCTCCTCCGCCTTCTTCTATATCCTCCTATTCCTTCTTCTCCTCCTCCACATCTCTATCTTCCTTCTCTTCCTCCTTCTCCTCCGCCTTCTTTATCCTCCTTCTCTTCCTCCTTCTCCTGCTCTATTTCTTCCTTCTCCCCCGCCTTCTTCTTTATCCTCCTTCCCCTCCTCATTCTCCTCCGCCTCTTCTTTATCTTCCTTCTCATTCTCCTCTGCCTTTTTCTTTATCCTCCTTTTCTTCTTCCTTCTCCTCCTTCTCCTCTCTGTCTTCCTTTTCTCCTTCCTTCTCCTCCGCCTTCTTCTTCATCCTCCATCTCTTCCTCCTTCTCCACTCTGTCTTTCTTCTCTTCCTCCATCTCCTCCGCCTTCTTCCTTATTCTCCTTCTATTCCTCCTTCTGCTCCGCCTCCTCTTTATCCTCCTTCTATTCCTCCTTCTCCGCCTTATCTTTATCCTCCTCTTCCTCCCTCTCCTCTGACTGCTCTTTCTCCTCTCTCTCCTCCTACTTCTCCTCCTTCTCCTCTTTATCCTCCTCCTCTTCCTCCTTCTCCACCGCCTTCTATTTATCCTCCTTCTATTCCTTCTTCTTCTCCACCTTATCTTTATCCTCCCTTATTTCCTCCTTCTCCTCCGTCTCTTATTTATCCTCTTCCTCTTTTTCATCCGCCTCTTCTTTATCCTCCTTCTGTTCCTCCTTCTCCTCCGCCTCCTCTTTGTCTTCCTTCTGTTCCTCCTTTTCCTCCTTCTTCTTTATCCTCCTTGTCTTCCTCCTTCTTCTCCGCCTTCTTCTTTATCCTCCTTTTCTTTCTCCTTCTCGTCCGCCTCTTTTCTCTTCTTCCTTCTCCTCTGCCTCCTTCTCCTCCGCCTCTTTCTCTTCCTCCTTCTTCCCCGCCTTCTTCTTTACCCTCCTTTTCTTCCTCCTTCTCCTCCGTCTCCTTTATTTCCTTCTTCTCCTCCGCCTCCTTCTCTTCTTCCTTC
>NC_134888.1:35538644-35541144 GCF_041734735.1 Babylonia areolata | reverse complement strand
TGGTGACAAGAATGTTGTTCTCTGGCAAAATCCACTCTGATGGGTACACAAATATATACGCATGCACTGTAGGCCTGACTAAGCGCGTTGGTCAAGCATCTCCCCTCTTATAATAATAATGATAATGATGGACATTTGTTGAGTGCTTTCCTCCCATGAGCGACAAGAAAATACCATAAACAGATCTCAGAAATGCTGATGATATCGATGGGCGGGCAGGTGGTGAAGAAGAAGCACAACAAAATTATTGGTGAACCGCTTAGACGAAACATCATCCATCAAGGAGATCAGCGCCTTGAAGACGAAACTCATGACAAACAGCAAAGACCTCATCTAGTCCAAGGAATCACTGTAAGCGGCGGTCAACGGCTGGAACTTGGTGGTGCCACCATCAGTGAAGAAAGGTCCAAGACCAAAATACTGGCAAGAGCTGCTTCGGACTGCAACAGCACTGGTAATAATGATGATGATGTTGATAATAATAATTGTAGCCGTGGTACTGAACCGGATGGTTATTCAAGGGTACGGTACAAAAGAACTAACTAAATATGATTTACTGTATTAAAGGATAGACAAGAATTCCCACACACAGACCAGGAACATATAGAGGCCAGTCACAAATGGGTTTTTCTATTGTTTTATTTACAATAGTTATGAAACGAAAGTTTATTCAATAAGGCCATGGCCCCATTTGAAGGGGTGATTACATATTTTGTAAGAATAGATTTGCATATGAATATAATCTTACAACGTGTATGCTCAGAGCTCTGTTCTCTTTAACCAATCATGAAACTCCGTCGTTTTAATGACTTATAGATAAATATGGCAAGATTCGAAAAAACGTTATCATTTGTAGAAGACAGAAGTAATACTAACCGAAACTTACTTGGTCTGTTATAATATCTCAACGGAATATATATTTGTCTCAAATCATCTAATACAGGACAACATAATACGAAATGGACTTCATCTTCTTTTGCAGATCTACATAACGGACATACCATATCATTTACAGTGCTGGGCTTGTGTCTTTTACTATGTACGTTGATATCAGATACACCAAAACGAAACCTTGTTAAAGCACATCTGATGACTCGGTTAATATTTTTTGCTAAATATGGTTCTGTGAAATGATTCCTTTTAAACAATCTGAACAAAGAAAATCTTTCACTATTTTGTACATGGTCGTTCCACCCCTGCCATCTACAGTCAACCATACGCTGTTTAAAGCAAACAAGAAAATCATGAACACATCCAACCCCTTGATTAAGCCATACAAATGCAAAACCATTACTACATAAACATTTTCGAATGCTAGTCACCCATGTTACCCTTCCCCTGGCATCCAAATCAAATAACACTTTATAAGCTTGAGCAGGCAATCTGCATTCATTCATTTGAACCAGTTTTAACCAATACCTAATACATTTTACATATGAATTAATATAAATCGGATACCTACCAAGCTCACCGTAAACTAAGTCATTTGGCGTTCTTCTGTCCACCTGCAAAAACCTCTTCATAGCAAACAAATGTAGTTTTTCTATCTCGTACCCCTTATCCAACCCCCAAATCTCAGCACCGTATTGTACTATAGGCTGGGCTTGAACATCAAACAATTTAAAAAACAATCTAACAGAATTACTTTCAAACTTATATAATAATTGTAATATGCTCACGACCACTCGTTTCCCTTTACTAACAAGGTTTCGACAAGCAAACGTAAAACTAAGTTTTGTGGAAAAGAATAAACCAAGATACTGATAAGTATTTATGACAGAAATTTGAAGATTCCCCAAATACCATCGTTCATATGCAGCTAAATACCCACCCTTTCTGAAAACCACTACATTTGTTTTATCCATATTTACTTTAAGCTCCAACCTGTTTGCTGCTTTGTGTAAATTGTTTAACTGGTTTTGTAAACCAACAACAGTTTCAGACAATAAAACAATATCATCTGCAAACAACAATATGAATAACTCTATCAAATCGAAAGTAACACCATGTCTACCATTTTCTATAATTTCTAGGGCTAATTCATTGATAAACAAAGAAAATAAAACAGGACTACAAACATCACCCTGTTTAACCCCCTGTGTACATCTGATATACTCACTAAATTTAGCACCACATCTTATTTTAGCTTTAACATCCTCGTACATACTTTTAATACAGCAATAAAGTTTACCTTTTATTCCATTTTTTGTAAGAATCGGCCATAAAAGTTTTCTTGCTACTGAATCAAAGGCTTTTTCGAAGTCTATAAAAGCGACGTATAATTTTCGATTATGTGCAAACTGCTTTTGAACAGCTGCCATTAAAGTGAACATATGATCAATAGTACTGTAACCCTTCTTAAATCCAGCTTGGTATTCACTTGTCACGTTGTTCAATGTTATCCATTCAGTTAATCTTTCGTTAATAATGGAACCATATAGTTTACTTGCTATATCACATAACGATATCCCTCTACAATAGTTATGAGAACATAAGAAAA